>NW_004955456.1:4801907-4842939 GCF_000276665.1 Chinchilla lanigera | reverse complement strand
GACCTTGTGCTTGCCAGGCAGGTGCTGTGTCGCTGAGCTAAATCCCCAGCCCCCCCCCAAAAAGAATGTTAAGTATTTAGATGTATCCATTATGATTTTTTTTCAATTCCAATACTAGTTGTATTTCTAATCTGTTGCATTTTTCTCCAGTTTTCATCTTAAGTCTTTTTGTGAGCAAGAAAGAAAAATGATCATGTAGTTTTACAGAGATAGAATTCTATTCCTTATTTTTTCTTTTTTCACATAAAACATACTTATTTAACCAGAATCCTGCACAATACCTTGTATTACCTATCTCCCTCATGTGTCATACATTCTACATTTCCTCTACCTTGTGTCCTTTGACCTGTATCTTTCTGTCACCCTGCCTCATAACCATCATTTTATTCTCTATCTCTGTATATTTCACCTTTTAAAAACAGTCTACATATAATTGACATCATGCAATATTTTTCTTACATCTGTCTTATTTCAATTAGCATAAGGTCCTATGGGTCAAGTGAAGTTTAACTCTACACAATCCTAATTGTTATTGCTATCAATATTTAATCTATAATGAAAACAGTATCAGATATATTCTAACCATTCTGGGAGTGCTGCCTCCAGATTTCTCACTTAAATACTAAAATATAATTGTAGGGATTCCTACTAGTGTCTGTTTTATATTCAGATACTAAATAATATCACTGTATTTGTACAGAAAATTTGGAGCACATGATAAAAAAATCTCAATGCATTTAAAATTTTTTAAGGCTTCAAAACTTTCAGAACTAGAACCTGGGAGGAGGGGCTCCAAGAGTTAAGTATTACATTTGTTATATCTTTTAGCCTTGAGATATTTCTTGACTTCACGCGTTTGATGGAAGTGCTAAGAAACCAGGAAGAGCTTTCTCCAGTTGCAGAAATAGAAACATAATGATTCTAACTCAGGGATCGCCAAGGAAGAGGGGCTTATATCAGAAAGCCACAGTTGACAAGCTACGGCGAATATTAAGCACAGCACGTTTGACAAGGGAAATAACCCAGTTTGGAATTACATTGTTCTCTGATTGGACAAAAGTGATCAGGAATTCTTAGTGCCCCTAGAAGCCAGAGTCCCACAGAGCCTCAAACCACATGCAGCATTTCATGTAATATAAAGCACTCAATAAAAATAGCTAGCCATTTGCAAAGACAAAACCTTGTAGAAGAAAACAGAAAAGGATATAGACAATGAAATAGAAACAAGGGGGTCAGAGAACAGCTGTAGAAGATGTGAATCATGGATAGTTAAACAAAAAATTTAGTAAACTAGAAAATAAATCATAGGAACTTAGGTACATTGATGCACATGGATAGTCAAGAACATGAAAAACTTCAAAAGACATTGTAAGCAGACTTCAGGTACAGAGAAAATGACTTCTTATCTCTGGTATCCTAGGAAAATGGTGTTGGAATAGAAATAACAGTCAAAGGGTTAATGGTGGACAATTTCCTAAAACTATTTGAAGTCATCAAGTCACAGATTTAAGAAGGACTGAGAGGCAGAGGGAGGATATCTTCCCCAAAATGCAACCCAAGCATCAATCCAATAGTGAAAAGCTAAGCCCAAAAGAATATTCTTAGATTAGAAAGAAAAAGAGAAAAACTTCCAGGGATCAGCAAAAAGAGAAGCTGCTAATTCTACAAGATCAAGGGAAACAGGCGATAATAGAATGAGGTCTGAAAAGTCTGGGAGATCATGGAGAGAAAGACTGCGAAGCAGGGGGGATATGTCAGCAGCACAGCACGTGCCTGGCAAGCGCAAGGTACTGAGTTTAATTCCTGGTACAGAAAAAAAAAGGACTTGTCAAACTGAAAAACCAATGCTAAAAGATATCTGCCAGAATGAAAATTAAAATAAATACATTTTTAATCAGACGAAAAGTGAGCCAAGAAAATTGGAAGAGACAGGAAAGATAACCTTGCTTTAGGAACAAATAACCACAGAGTGAATCTATCTTTATATCTATCTATCCATCTATCTATCTATCTATCTATCTATCTATCTATCTATCTATCTATCTATATCATCTGTCTCACCTCCCTTTCCTCCCTCCCTCCCCTGTACAGTGCGGGGTATTGAAGCCATTGCTTTTGCACAGAGCTACTCCATTCCAACCCCTTTAAAAATTTTTCCTTTTATGTTGATACAGGGTCTCTATAAGTTGCTAACTTGCCCGGTCTTGGAAATTAGAATCTTCTTCCCTCGGCCTTCCAGGGTTGTGGGATTATAAGCATTCACCACCACTCCCAGTTTTAGTAAGTTGATATTCACTTTAAGTTTTGACATAGATCACTCACACACATAAACGTTTATATATAAATATAACATATTCTCAACAAAGAGAATATACGATCATAGCATAGAGCTGAGAGAAGGTAAATAGAATTAATAAAGAGTTGGGCTTGGTCTTATCTCTAAACTGTGTGTGTGCATGCATGTGTGTATGTGTCTGCCTGTCTGCTCATGGGCATATAAGTAATAAGTTTAAGGCATATGCTGCGTTCTTTAGGAAAACCACAAAAATAGAAAGACATGTATGCGTATCAAACAAATGAAAGGGAAGGGAATTATTTTTTAATACATCCAATCATTTAAAAAATGAAACACATGCTCACTTCAGCAGCACATATACTAAAAATGAAGCACAAGATAATGAGAATGTAAACTAAAAGAACCTTTAAAAGACAGGACAAATTGAAACAATTATTAACATAACAGACTAAAATCTCAATGTATAAGAAATTACATTAAATATGAGTGGATTTGATGCTCAGTGACATGTATTTCCAGATAGAATAAAATGATAAATTATGATAAATATTTCTTATAAAACAAACATTAAAATATAAAGACATCAAATGAATTTTGCAAAAGGGAAAGCATGTGAATTCTAATCAAAAGAAAACTGTTGTAGTTATTTTAATCTCTCACAAAATAAACTTTAAATAAAAGTATGTTAGAGATAAAGAAGGATATTTTACAGTGTTTTATATTGTATGTCGTATAGATTTTATATTTCTCTTAGTCTGCCAGGGCTGCCTTAACAAACCACTGCAGAGTGAGTAGCTTTATAAGCAATATAAATTTATTTCTCAGAGTTGTGGAGAGTCTGCCATCAAGGTGAGGTGCTGGAGCTAAGGGTCTGAGGTGGCTGCTTCCCGGATAGGCATTTTCACCCATCACCTCCAATTACAGAATGGGTTCAGGAGGTCTCTGGGGTCCCCAAGGGCCCTCCCAACCTGTTCATCTCCCACAGACCCCAATTCCTAGTACTGTCACCTTGGAGCCTAGGATTCCAGCATAGGAACTTTGGTGGGACACAAACATGAAGACCATAATACTTTTATGTATTTTAATATGTTTTCTACTTCACACATTTGGTATATATTTTATATGACTGTTTTATAATAAATCATACAGATTTATCAAGGTGATATGACATTTGCAGATTCCTATTCACTTTCTAACTTATCCTTAAGCTATGAAGACAAAAATGATTAAAATAATAGAAGAGGCAAATTCTAAGTGATGCTGAAATATTTTTAGCACATACTTTTGGTAGCTAGTGGACTAAAATTATGGGGACTTTTAAAAATATGGTCAACAAGCTTGATATCATTTACAAGTATGGAATCCTGCGCTAAACTACTTTAAGATAAATTCTTTGTGATCACAACATTACTAAGCTAGAAATTCACGATTAAGTTTGGAAGATTCCATCAAGAAACAGAGAGATTAATATGCAATAATACAGGTATCATAGAAATTGATATAAATTAGGAAATATTTGAGTGATATCAAAAATGATAAAAATTAAACATGTGGACACAAGTATGTCATGATTACAGGGACAATTGTCAGGAACACAAATTATAGGCAAGATAAAGGCTTAAGATCTATTTTCCATGTGTCCTTATAGAGCATCAACCAGAGCAATTCATGCACACAGAGAAAGCACAAAGAAGAAAGTAATGCACTCAAAAGAAAATAAAGAAAAAAGTGACCTGACCAGAGATGGGAGAAAAAGAAAAGACACAGAGAACAGATGACCAATACCAGAGGCGAGAAGGTGGGCATCACTAGGGTCTGACAGATATTACAGAAATAAGAGTGTATGTTAAACAAATACTACTGGTACATTTCAAAGTTTAAAGGCTGAACTTAAAGTCATCAAGTTCGTTGATGAGGACAGCACATTTGTGGAACAGTATCCTGACAAAGACATTTTGGAAGAACAAGTAACTAGATTCATCCATGAATACACATGAAAAGCCTACAGAAATTCTTTACAAACTGCACATGCCAATTATCAATATAAATTTTTATTTTAGACTGAAATATACATTTGGAAAATAAATTAGAAAATGAATATATCAAAGCTAAATTGAGTTCCTACCTCAGTAATTTAATTGGTTTAACAGCCAAAAATTAATTGGTATAATTTGCTATGATAACAGAATTAATAAGATATAGTAATACATCCAGATAACATATTTTACAAAATTTGATAACTAATTACAAAAAATTATTTGCTGACTATAAAGATAATAGCCTGAACTGATGATATTTATACCTAGTTTGTCTATATCAAACATCACTGCAGTTGGCAAAATATTGAAAGCTAGTTTACAGCACAAAATTATGTAAGGTAAGTAATGCATGTAATAATTGGAAACATGCAATAACATGGGAAAATTATATTATTCCCACATGGTACACTGAAAATATTTAATCTCTAGATAATTACTGGCAACTGAAAATTAAGTTGCTGGATTCAAGGTCAGTAAGTACCATAAAATTTTCTTCCTTACATCCACAACACACAGCTGTTGAAATTAACTTCAAGAAAGATATTATTTACCCTAACATAAAGACAGCACACATATGTAAGAGCATATATAACAGATGTTAAAGAACTCTATCAGATCATAAAATATTATAATAATTAAGCCTTAGAATGACTGGAACAGAAGCAACATTCATGAATGAAAGACTAGAGATTAAAGTGAGGTCAGTATTCTTCAGATGCATCCAGAAATTCAACCCCGTCACGGTAATGGCCCATTCAGTGACGACTGTGTGTGTGAGTGCGTGTGTTTGTGTGCGGGACAGAGAGATACATAGAGACAGAATGGATGCACAAATGAAGCTTCTATAATTGATGTGGAATTGCAAAAAGACCAGAGCAGCTGAGACATTTTTAAGAATAAAGTGGAAAGAAAAGCTCTTCCAAAGATCAAGACCAATTTTAAATCTGTGCTTTTGACTCAGTTGTCTGCTAATAGTATAAGAGAGAATTGGAAAAATGAAGGAATTGAGACCAAAAGTCAGATTCATACATATGTGAATATTTGATTTATGACAAAGCTTTAACAACATAAGAGTGGGGGAATATATATATGTACATTCCATGAACTATAAAAGCAATGATTGGTCTACACTAAAGTTGAAATTTCAGTACATTTCCAGACACCACTGAGCTCGTGCAACGGCGAACAAGAGAGTGGGAGAACACATGTGCAACACACACGCCAGTCCACAGACTTGTATGGAGTAAACCCAAGAAGGGCAGTGAAGCAATCAAAATGTGCACTAGACAGGAACGTACACACCAGACTCATTAATAAGGATGTTCTCGACGGCGCCAGTAACAGCCACAGTCTAGAAAATTTTAAATATTCATTACTTGTAGAAAAGATATTTCATAAAGCATTCATGAACTGGATTAGTATACATACACTGAGAACAAATCAAGTATCCCTACAGGTGGCTGTGAAGATGAATATCACAAACAGAACGTCAAGCGCCAGCAGCTCTCCACAAGGAACTAGTTCAAAAAGAGGAAAGCTCTCAGTGGAAAGACGCAGGGGCAAAAGGTGTCTTTGAGAAGGCAGGAGGGGATGGCCACACCAAAGAGGCACAAAGAGAGCTCTGAGGTTGTGAACACTTCTGTCTTCCTTCCCTTTGCTTTGCTTTGCTTTGCTTTGCTTTGCTTTGCTTTGCTTTGCTTTGCTTTGCTTTGCGTTGCTTTGCTTTGCTTTGCTTTGCTTTGCTTTGCTTTGCTTTGCTTTTGTTGTAATTGTAAACTTACTGGGAAGCTGCACAGATAGTGGCCTTGTTGGAGATGGGCTCCAATTTGCAATCTTCCTGCCTCAGCCTCCCAGAGTGCTAGGATTATAAGAATGCACCACCACACCCCGTTTGGTATTATAATTTGATACACGCATAGAGGGTATAATAGTCAATTCGGGGTAATTAGCGTTTCCAAGGATGCCCCACCCATTCTGACACCTGTGAGCCTCTTTTGCACACACCAACAGTGAAAGTCTTTCCGCATCATTTCCTTTCCGCTGGCTGTGCAGAGGCCTCTGCACACCTGAACCTGTGCAGAAGAAAGGACAGCGGTGTCTTTCGCAGGGCCGTATTCTCATGACAAATAAAGGTTCCTGACGCTTTGAGGAAACCCGCCCTGGAGGCTGTGTGCGGAGCGCATTCCCCCACAATGAACCCTACAAAAGTCCCTCTGTCCTCTGCATGTTCCTTTGTAAGGGTATGGAAAGTGTCAGACCTAGGTCAGACCTCTTACCCTAAACCACAGTTTCCTGCTCTGGCCGCCGACTGGAAAAGCATCACTTGTTTCCACACTAGCAGGTTCTTCGGACTTGACCATGCCCGTCTGTAATGCAACGAGATCAATCTCATCTAGAGGGAAGGAAGACGGAGAAATTAGCTTCTCCCTGGGGAAGCAGGGTCCTATTATAGTTTCACATTCCGACAGGTATTCGTTGATTGCCTAACATTTATTAGACACTGGAACTACAGAGAAAATGCTCTGCTTCACAAAAGACATTGGAATATGTGTGTGTGTGCATGCGTGTGTGTGTGTGTGTGTGTGTGTGTGTGTGTTCATCAAAAAGAATTACTGAATAATAATGTAGTAATTAGGTTCTACTGTGGAGAACTGGAATTTACTCTTATCGATGGTGTGTTAAGCAAAGCAGGCATGCTGTGCTGTCTGAGGTTGTGGGCAATACTTCCTTGGATGAAGCGGAGGATAAGTGCAATGGTGGAAGGACGACAGCAGAGACTCAAGTAGTGTTTTACTGAAGCAGCCTAAACAGAAAATGGCGAGGGCTAGCACGAGAGAACGGCGGCACGGCCTTGAGACCGGGGCAGTTACAGACAAGCTTGGGAAAGCTGGAGACGGTAGTGAGGAGCTGGAAGTGTAAAGTGCAAAAGAGTTCAGGACTGATGAGGTGACTTCTGGGCTGGTCTGCGGGGTAACTTTTTTCTTCTTCTTCTTTTTTTTTTTGCAGTACTGGGAGTAGAGTTCACACCCTCGTGTTTGCCAGGCAGGCATGCTGCTGAACTATATTCCTAGCTGTGCACAGTATCTTTCGGTAGTATAAAAGGCCAAGGAGTCGAACACAGGCAGGAAACACGTAGGGCTGAGACGCATAATTCGCATTTGAGTAGCTAGAATTTCGATACCGGAAGAAAAAAGAATTTGACTTGTCTAGCAGTTCTAAAACTCAGGTGAGGGAAATGCCATCAATCATCTTTTTAAAATATATCTCAGAAATTGCCTGATTTTTAAAAATTCAGTTTAATAGCAAAAATATTTACTATATAAAATTTAATCATCCATGATTACACTGACACATAACTTTAAAATTTCTATTAACACATAACTTTTAAATTTCTATTAACTGGTCATCCTCTTATTTTTAAACTGGTGCGTAATTAAAATATTATTGCAAAATAAGGAAAGTGATGCCAAACAAAGTGTGTAACTCTATCAAATTCGTATTGCAAATTCAGCAGCAGGACAAGGATGATATAATCTTGCCGAGTTTCTGGTTGAACGATCCACTTTGCATGTCACTATTTCCTCTGATGAATTTCTTTCTACTTTGGTGGGCCCATTTTTCTAATTAGAGAATTCATTTTAACTTTATTCCTATAATTTCAAAAATCATCACTCACCTAACCTAGCACCACCTTCATAACTATTGAATTTATTTCTCATCCTTAACAGAGACTATAAAAAACAAATTGTTGATTCATTCATAATTTCTAAAATTTTTGAATGTCTAAGTTCAGAAAAATTAAAAATATAATATTGTATTTTATTATAGATGAGTAAATAGTTTCACAAAAGGAATTGAATACTGAATCCACAATCCCACTAGACTCGAGGGACTATTAAGTTATCCTTTAATGTTAAAGCCAGGACTTCTTTTTTGTATTTATATCTGGTTATCAAATATGAATCAACCAGCAAGTGCCAATGTAGAGTTGCCAAACACCCTCCTGTAATTTAACTTTCATATTATGACGTTAAAGTTTAACTACAAAAATACCACTAACAAAAAAGTCTGGGATCAGTTCTTCACAGAGGAACATAACTTCTGCAACGTATCATTCAGTAATTCTGCTTGATGAAGAACACAGACACAGACACACACAAAGTCTTTAGTCTTACTTCCAAAAAGTCTTCCAATATATTTATTATTTTAAATTTATACATGATTCATATATTTAAAGTCAAAGAAGTAAATGAAGTTAGAAAACATGAACGATAGAAGAAGACATGAAATTTCAAGGAAAATCCCTTTCTCTGCCTCACTCACATATGGTGCCTCTCTCCAAAACTATGACCAAGAGATAGAAGGAGCAGGGAGGGGTGGGAGAGGCAGGGAATGAAGAAGAATTAAGATGTCATGTCCACATACCAACTCCCCATGATGAATATAATATGTTATAAATATTACTAATAAAAGTCAATAATATTTTTAAAAAGTGTGTACTGATAATAGATTTTTGTCACTCTTTCCATATGCACCTACCTATACATAGTATCCAAACAGGTATTGTAGTTATTTTAACAAATGATAGCTTGTTTTAACAAGTGGTACTATTCTGTATAGAATTGTTTTCCTCAGTGTCAGATTCTGGAAGCTAGGCTATTGGCATCTACAGATAGGCCACTTTTTTTTTTTTTTTTTTTTTTTTGTAAAGACCTCTAACTGTGCTTTGGAACAAACTTGATTTCAGGTGATTTCTACCTGCTGATGCTTTGGGTCAACATAGCTTCTCAATGGGCTTCCGACTCATTCCAGTCATTTCCAGGAGTATATTTTCTTTTTTCAAAAGGATATATTCTTTTCAATTAATTGATTTCTAGCATTCCCAAGTTTCAAGAAAATAAAAAGTTCACTTCTTTTTCATGTATTCTGTCCTATCCTAGGATTCAGACCTTCAGGTCCAAGTATCTGGACACATTGTCAATAAACAATATGGTACCATGATTGATTTTCAAGAACAAATATGATCATTGCCTTAAAACTACCATGTTTTTGGCTAGGACCGGTATGTGTTCTTCTTAATTTTTAAAACAATTAGTAGATGTGTGTAGTACATAATGTTTACATTCCTTGTTGGAGTTGGTACATATATGTAACACATCTTAATTCTTTTTCATCTTCTTGCCCTCCCTCCCTCCCTCCCTTTTTCCCTCTACCCATCTCTTAGTACTGGTGTCTGTTCTTTAATCATTTATAGCTCTGCATTGTTCATTTGTACTTACTTGTCTATTTTCAGAATCTCCGCTTATTATCAGGGACTTCACTGCTATCCATGTGAGGACTGCATTCTAGGATTACCTCAAGCACTTGTGTTGTTACAGAATTTTTATGGGTTTAGGTAATCTGTGTTGAACAGCTGTGTACAACTGCAGATACACTGCTGATTACTTAAGACAAATTCTTTGAAGTGGGATTACTGAGTCAGGACTCTGAGTCCCAGTGTTGACACACATCAGAGACTTTGATGTAGGGGTATAGACATTGCTGATGTTTTCCTTGCTGAACAAGTTTCTGTCTATGAATAATGCACAAACCCTTCTTGCCAGATAGAAAGAGAATAATGCTACTGGGAAATGAAATACATGGACAGACTGGAGAAAGGAGGCTTTTGAGATGTGTTAGTGGAAAAAAAACCACTTAAAATGAGACGATCTACTAAAAAACAACAACAAAAACCATGATGGTACTACATGGAATTTTACTCAAGAGGAAAGAATGAATAAAAGATGGGCTGGACAATCATAATATTACTGTATGTGAAGACCAAAAAGGCTTTTGTTGGGAACCAGAATGTGATTGTGGTGGTAGTCAGAGCCTTGGTATATTTGTGTTCCCCTAAAATCCACATACTGAAGCCATAACCCCAATGTGAGGTATTTGGTGGTGCAGCCCTAGGGAGGTGGAGAGGCTATGGTGAACCTGTGACAGCTGAGCTATCATACTAACACTGGTGCCCTTTAGTGATCTTTCTGCTCTGCTCATGCTCCTATGTGAGGGTACAGTGTGAAAGGGGCCATCTAGAAGCCCAGAAGAGAGACTCCACCAAGAACAGAGCCCTTGATCTTGGACTTCCAGCCTCCAGAATTGTGAGAAATAAATGCTTGTTGACTGAGGCATTCAGTCCCCCACCTCCTGTTTCAGTAAAGCGAATGGGGCAGCACCTTGGCTGGGAACTGGGAATACTTCAGCCCAAGAAGGCTTGTCAGAGAAAATGCACTTTTCTCATTCTTTCATGAGTTGTCCTTTGCCCTTGTGTTGCAAAAGTTAGGCTCTCTTCTGTAGGTGAAAGACAGCGCTGCAATGGCAGAACGAGCCCAGCCACTCAGCAGACAGTTCCAGGACTCACTCACTGACCCGTAGGAAATGGCCTAAGGGAATTCAAGCTGCAGCTGTAGGATTCACTGTCCAAGGCTGAGATTTTAAGATGCAGGGTATGCTTGCTTATGCTGCAAGGCTTCCTAGGAGTAGACATTTCCTACAAATTTGAATGGTTTGCTGAGTAGAACACAAAAAGAGAAGATTTGATTCCAAAGAGGTGAAGCCTGCAAAGGAAGGAAGACGAAAGAAAACAGGATGGGGAGCTAGCAGTGGAGGCCACGATCAAAGCAGCACTGCTGACCTGACACCCCAGGGACAGCCCCAGCTCTTGGTGCAGCAGCATGATATTGCTTCTAGAATGTTCTGCCTGCTCTGTTTTTTTTTTCTGTTTTTGTTTTTGTTTTTGGCCAGAATCACACAATGCATAGCATGACTCAATCCAGAATTGTTCACAAATCTTTCCACAATGTTTCCTCAAACCAATGGCCCCCAAGTACATATAACTCAGCTTAGACAGGTAGGGTGGTATGTGACAAAATACCTGCAATACTCGATTTAAAAGGAGGAAAATTCTATTTTTGTTCAGAATTTCAGAGGCGCCAGTCCTCCATCCCTTGGCCCTGTTACTTTGGAGTCTGTAGTGACATCACACATCCTGGGAGAGGAGGTCTACTCACCTCAGAGTGGCCAGAATGCACAGAGAAAGACAGGAATGGTCAGGGTCCCCATATCTCCTTCAACGGCCACACCGTTGACCTCACTGTCTTCCTCTAGTTCTAGTGACCATACTTCCTTCCTCTAGATCCCACCTCAGAATCGTTCTATCACCACTCAATGGCACCATGTTCTTGAGTCTAGGATTTAACACGTGGGCTCAGGGAACATTCCAGATCCAACTATAGCAGGAAGCTTAATCCTAGAGATTTATTGTATGTAGTTCTGGAGGTCAAGAAGTCCAAGACCAAGTAACTGGCAGACCCAGCGTTGGCTGAAGTCACATCCAGTTGTATTCTTTTTTTTTTGGTTTTTCTCCGGTACTGGGAACCGAACTCACGACCTTGCGCTTGCCAGGCAGGCTCTTTGCCGCTGAGCTAAATCCCCAGCCCCCCATCCAGTTGTATTCTCAATGAGAGGGTGTGAAAGTCTGTCCTCTTCCTAAAAAGGCACTATTCATGAGGCAGCACAGTCATGACTTAACCATTTCCCAAAGCCCACATTTGAATATCACTACCTTGGGGTCAGTATTTCAGCATAAGAACTTTTTAGGAGTCAGGGGTGCAAACAATGTTCCATAATACAGCTTCTATACAATATTGCCATTATTTCTTTTTCTGTTCTGTTCACAGATCAGCAGGTTCTTTTCTTCAGGAAGATTTATCATAAAAACACAAGAGGAACAAGATCAATGATTTTGGAGGGGCTTCTAGTACTGTTGCTATGTGCATGTGGAAGGATTGCAGGATTTCCCTCCAGTCACTCCTTGTGTACTGGTAAGCCCCGCAACACTGCCTTACTGGGCTGAGATGCAAGATGGTGCATGGATTATTCTTCCTGAATTGGCCTTAGTCTCTCCACCTAGGAACAGGCAGGGTAACCTATCCAAAGCTCTAAGATTTCTTGCATTGAGAGAGGTGTAGACAGACACAAAAAGAAACGCAACACTCTCCTGTTCCAAAACTATTCAGTGATTTCTTACAAGGATGATACAGTCAGAAAATAAAGTGTGGGAATGACAGACATGAAAACCTTTAACAAAATAAGCAGTAGAAATACCACAAAAATAATTCCACAGCCTTGGATTTTTTTTTTTCTATTAAAACAAAATTTTCCAGGGCATGGTATTTTAATCAAAATTATACCAAGGTACTGAAAATGAAACCATCAGACTGTAGTCAGTTTATTTATCTAACCAGAGGACTTCGCCCGCTTCCAAGCAATTTTATTTCATTTTCAGATCTTTCAGTGTCATGTCGCATTCCAGAGGTGCAATTGAAAGTGAAATTATCTGTAACCATGTCACCTTAATAGTATTTATTTAAAATGCAAGTGTTCTTCCCTGGCACTTTATTAATTCTAAGAATGCAGTATGGTAATTTTAACTAAGGGATGTGCATAAAATTAAATTTTAATATGTGGTGAGGGTTGAGTCAGCTGGCAATGGGGTTCATGAGGTTGTGTAACAAGTAGCACCTGGGAGAATGCTCTGGACAAGGGGCTTTTGCCTTCTCAACACAGAAGAAATAAGTCTGAGGGCGCCCTGCAGCAGATAAAAACCTGACAGCTGGGGCTCTCAGCCCCACGTATTCTCCCACTGGTATGCCAGCAATATTCATTTTATGAAACCATAGCCCAGAATGTAGCAGTTACATCTGACCACAAGCACAGAGAGTCCATTTTTGGCTTGTTTTTATGAGGCATACTCTTCCTCCACTTGGTGATAACTTGAATTGCACCTGGCCCTCCTGCACCCCACTTCCCACTGGAGGGAGGGGGAGGGGCTGTCTTCCCTGGGGGTTCCTTTTGCTTGAAAATGTATTCCCTGAAGTTTCTATGCTCCATTCTTGTCATTATTCTCAAGCATGTTCAAGGGGTGTGTGTGTGTGTGTGCGTGTTAGGGTTTGGGTGTGTGTGTGTGCCTCCATGTGTCACTCTGTGTGTGTTCAGGGTGTGCAGAAGAGCTAGTGGTGTGGATATGCTTTCGACTGTTGTAGACATCTTAATCCACTTGCTACAGCGAGAACGTCCAACCTTCATTTTATTTACTGTATCCATCAGCTCCTATCAGGAGGGTGCTGCTTTTCCTCATCAAACTCTCACTGTTTATATTAACTTTCTTTCTGTTTACTCGCACCTGTGTGCTTGCTCATGTGAGCATTCTGAGCTCCAGCTGTACGTGCATCCTCTTGAGTCTCACTCCGACAGGGAAGACGTCTCATTTATGAAGAGAAAGGGGTTCTCTGGAGGCCTGGAGCCCAGAACAGAGCCGCCTGGTGTGTGTGACCCATCACACAGCAACTGGTCACGGCTGATTGTTGTACCTCTGGTCTCAGGTGGGCTTCAGTATTCTTCTGGAATTTCTTTGTTATTTGAAAAATACAGGGTGCCTTTTCACCGCCTGCTGAGGTTAAAAAAAAATCATCTCCAAGTTACGCAGAAATTCTCTATCCATCACCTCCAAAATCTTCTGAAGTCCAAAGAAGGCTTATCTTACAAAGCCATAACAGGCTGCAGCAATAAAAAGACATAAACCTTCATTTTAATTTTGTAATGTTAACATTGTGGAGAATGGAAAAACAAGTGAGAGAGAAAGAGAGAGATCAAGAGAGATCATGTTGGGGAAAATGACAGACCTCAATTTTATAATTAGAGCAAAAAGCCTTGAGAGCAAAACGTGGAGAAGACAGTAAAAAATAACAGATAACTCCCACCAAACATTTATAAGTGAAAATTCTGTGAAGGAAAATGGAAACAGAAGAGCAGCTAATGACCCCGTCTCCTGGTGTTAGCACTTTGTGAAACGGACCGTCCGCCCAAATGGTAGTGAATTCAGTGACTCCGTCAAACTGCACGGAATACCACAGAGGTAATGAGATGTCCTCCTCATGATCAGGCTACCTAAAGCCCAAGCTGTTTCTCGGGAGGCCTCCCCTTTGTCCTAAGCAGGTGGTGCGCCTTAGGTTGTCCTGGAGAGGCCCTTGTGGCAAGGGCCTTGGGTGGTCTCAGGCCAGCAGTGGTGTAGGAACCCATTCTGCTCTAATCCACTGCGGTGAGCTCAGGAGAGCTTCATCCATCGGAATCTGCTCCCGACTCCACAGCCCCAGCTGACACCTTTGACTGTGACCTGTGAGCGACCTTGAGAAGAGGGAACCAGCTGCTACCTCCTGAGGTCCTGATGCCCGGAAACCATGACAGCCTTAAATGTTTGTTGTTCTGAGGAACAAAATTTGGGGTAATTTGCTGTGTAGCAGTAGATAGTTAATACAACAAATTAATTCTCCATCACAACTACATTTGCCTTTTAATTTGAAGGATTTAAGAGATACATCTATTTTTTCATTACAAAAATTTTGTTGAGAATATACCATATACTGTATGAGAAAAGCATTCCCATACACAGACCATGATTTATAACAGAAGAGGCATCTGCAAAGATTTTCAGGGAAACTCCATTCTGGCTTGGTATCATCCTTTTTATTTATGTTTAGTTTTGTTTTTGTTTAGTTTACTGGGAATTGCACCCAGAGCCTTCTCACTGACCTACATGCTCAGCTCTTTCTGAATTGTTTTTTATTTTGAGATACTGTCTGGTTAAGTAGTTCAAGCCTGGCTGGGCTTGAACTTACAGTCCTCCTGCCTCAGCCTCCCAGAGTGCTGGAATGTCAAACTTGTAACACAATGCCCATCACTTTGCCTCTCTTTGGTTTGATTTTACTTCCAAAGTGCAAACGAGGTGTCCTTATACTTCTCCTTCTGGCCAAGTGTTCCCTCTGTATGATGCATACAGCATGCTAATATTGGATTGGGTTTTTGATTTTAAAGCTCAGGGTCAAGACCCTAGAGATAAAGGGTCTATTCCTGGTCCTGAGATGCTGTGCAGCCACATGGTCCAGCCAGATTTGCAGCTAAAAGTGTCACATTTGTTTGGCACTCATGGAGGTCTTTGAAAGGATTAATGAGATAACGTTAAGACTCACTACATGATTCAGAAGAAGAACAGAGTGTGACAAATATTCTTATGTTCAAAGGTAACCTATTTTTTTCTTAAAATATTTTTGGGTTACTGCAGGGACATAAACTTTTAAAGAAAGTATATTTTTGATCTATTTTTCAACTGTAATGAGACTGGTGGCCAGCTTAGAAAAGTTCAGGGTGTATAACTTTTTCATGATGATGGATTGAAGTCTCAAACTCTACAAATCCCAGGACTCTCCCAAATTGACTACATGGTTTGAGGTGTCTTAAATATTTGATTCTCAGTTTTCCCTTCTGTAAGGTAAGTGTGTTTACCCTAAAAGGAGCACAATCATCACCTGCTCCACAGGCAAATAGATGTGGCACTATGCTCCAGGAAGTTTTGGAGCCCTAGCAAGCCCTAATTTGCTGGTCTGTCATTTCTTCTAATATGTTTATTTCCCTTGTCACAATTATGCATCCAAATGCATGTAGTGTATTTCTTGTTGCTGTCATATAAGTCATGCCCTGAGTTGAAGCAGCCTCCTGAGTGATTGTCATTTGTTAAAGATACTGGCTGTAGAGGCAGGTGTCTCTAAGGACCTCAAAAGCACTAAGCATGATGAATGTATTTTCAAGCCTTGCTGTGGCTTCATTAACAAGCATGTTTTCAAAGCCTTGTGTGGTAATTCCTTTGCTGTGTTTTGTTCTCTCTGCTTCTTCAAACCATGTGCTGAAGGGCACTATTTGACGGACAATTACAAAGAGGAGATAAATAGTCATGATGCTTATCATAGCAACCACCTGGATCTTCAGCTTCTCATCATCTTTGGAAATTCAGGTCAAAAACAAGCGCTGTTATAAGTGTGACTTTATTATCTGATGACAGCTGTGTAGAGATGTGCATGTAAAATGAATTCAGGAGCTCGAGTTTTTGACCATTTGGTACTGAAAGGCTTTCCTGTTTGCCATAAATCAGTGTTGAAGTTTTGCTTTTTAACTCTCCCAATACCTCAAACTTAGAAACATTATAAAATCAGAACACCAAGTAGTTAAATAAAGGATACTCCTTTTCCATGTTTTCTGTATGATATGCAAAGCACAGGCTTAAAGAAACTAGTATGTGTAGAATATCATACGTGGATATACCAAGGTAAAAACCTTTTATACCCAGCTGTGTCACCTCAAACCCACGTGCAGCTCTGTTCTCAGAAATGAGATGGATCTTTTGCAAATTGGATGCAGAGAAAGAGATGGAGGGAGGGAAAAAGGAAAAGAATGGAGGGGACATAAACAAATTGAGATGTGTCATTTACATGTACCAACTCTCCACAATGCATGTAATCCTTATTTACTGCAAACAGGTACCATTAAAAATTTAAAAGCCAAGAAATGCAATGGCCTCCCTCCCTTGTCCAAGACAGCTGCAGGAAGCCTCTTCCTTATGTGGTGGGTGACAGAGAAAATAAAGAATTGAACTGATCAATCACTTCTTCTGGAGCTTACTAAGCAGAAGTACATCTTCTTTGTCATTGCTGTGCTTGGTGAAATTGCCCTTAAGCACTTATATCTGCTGGGTCTGCCAGGAGTAATCCATGAATTTGAAGACTGGTAGATCTTATAGAATTTTTAAATAAATACATATATGGAAATTAGACTCATAGAAGGGAAGGAAGAGAGAACAGGAGACAAGTACAAGTTCAACCTCAGTTTAAAGGCTTTAACTTCTGAATGATGGAGATCTTTTTTAATGAATATCCTCTCTTTAACGATTTTTGTCTTGTAATATTCATAGGCTTTCTGAGAATGACTTTAAAAATTAATCACTGGTTTTTCTGGTGATCAAGGGCAACATCAATACACTGCGGTGGTAGGAATCATCCATCAATATTTTTAGCAATATTATCCAGATCTTGGTTTGACTTCTTTTTTGTTTCTTTCCAGTACCGGGAACTGAACTCACTACCTTGCACTTGCCAGGCAGGTGCTGTGCCGCTGAGCTAAATCCCCAGCCCCTACTTAAGTATTTATCATACAGTGATACTGTCTCTCTCCAGATATTGTAAAATTTTGGGGGGCAATACATTGACAAAGACATTTTAATCATACAACACCAGATTCCTCTTGATCAGGGAGCCCCTGCAGATCTGGAATCTTGTTTCAGTTTCCCAGTGAGCTTGAGCAGATGTGCCAAGTAAACTTGATCAAATAATCCATTTATTTTGAATGGTATGAACACATCAAAGGTGCCAAAGCCATGTGCTTAGCAGCTAAAGTTTGATTTTGCTTCATATTCTCCTACCCATTAGAGTCAAAGTATTCCCAGCCAACGATAAGGCAGTGGTTATCAGTAGTTATACTTATCTCACAACTGCTGAAAGGATTTTCCCACATAGTCTTCAGATGTAGCAGAGATACAGTCTGCTTTATTTAAATGAGTAAGTGAATTATTGCTTGGGAAGTAATTCCTGGCATCTGGCAAATGAATCATTGATAGTCTTTTATGACAAACACTAACCCTATCAATAAAGAAGCCTTTATGGAGTTCAATTATCATACCTAAAGAAGAAAAGTAAAATTACTAAACTCAACATTCAAAGTCCTAACTACCAGTTCCAGTTACGACAAGGCAAGTAGTTAGTAAATTGGTGATCTTCAGATTTCCATTTCCCTTATGCTGTAGGGCCTATGGGATGAGAGACTGGAATTTCATGACCTCTAGAGTGCCTCCTTGTTGCTTTCTTTTTTTCTTTTTTTGTACCAGGAATCAAACTCAGAACCTTGCACTTGCCAGGCAGGAGCTTATAGAGTGCCTTATTGTTAAAAAGTGATTGATGGAAATTTTAAGAATCATCTTCTCACGCAAAGCTATTCCAGCACATACCTTTCAGCACTCTGGCCAGCGCAGGCACTATATTTTATTTTTCTAGTTTCCGTGGAGGTGTTCATCCTTGTCAGCGAGTACGTTACTCTCTCCGAAGGTGTATAGTGGAGAGGTTGAAATTTCATGCATCTCTTTATCATTTGTTACTTGACTCAGAAACAATTTGCTGAGTATTTGCTCTTTGCCCTCGAACTACTTCCTGCTGAGGGATGCAAAGCTTGGTGTGAGTCAGTCTTCATTAGGAATTTTTGTACCTGGTCACAGTGCTCTCTGTTTGTGATAGAAGAGAATGTTTGAAGCTCTGTTTGTGATAGAAGACCTCCCTCAATACAGCTAATGGAGGAAGTTGGGACACTTGACTCAGGCTGGACCAATTATGACTCCTCCTACTGAGAAGAGATGAATCTGACAGCCCCTGATTCTTAAAATACTCCTCCTTATTTTGAACACACTTATTCCTTCCTTCTTTCCATTCTTCTGAAGCAGGTCTGGGAATCCTGTTTTATGAGTGTGTTTAAAAGCTGTGATTAAAATGTGGTGTGTGCTGTGGCCAAGCGCCATCCCTAAAAGCCAGGCTGGTGAAGACAGTAGAGTGTGTCCTCACCCTCCTTATTCACTTAGTCGGGCACCACTGGCTTCTGGTTGTTCCCCAAAGAAGAGCTGAGCATGGAAGATAAACTATTCATGACTCCATGTGGGACCTCGAGGCAGCCCCAGCAGTGCAACTAAAGACACACAAGAAATAGGACTCCAGAGCTGCTACTGAAAGTGGCGAGAATAATGACATAAGTGTGTCTGAAGTGAGCAGGAGTCTTTTTAAAATGGGATTCATGGTGATATGTCTTTTATGGAGATATATTTTTAAAAGCATAAACATTTGTTGTAGTTTTGGATCATGCCTTGTACATATTGAGTCCTAAGTCTCTTCTGAAGGTTTATGGTAGGATTATCATCCCTGGCTCCCCACTGCTCCCAGGCCTGCCTATTTCTGCTGCTGGGAATCGAGGGACCACAACATCATTGAGGGGTGACCCCTCTAGTCTGGCTGTCCCCTTTTCTGTCCCTGAGACTGTACCTCCTTGGGGTTTGTGTTTATTCTGTTCCTTCTGTTGGAATAAACCACCTCCTACCTTTGATCCTTCTGTGGCTTAAAATTAACTGTTCATCCAAGCTTAGTGACTTCCTGACATTTGCATTTTATTTCATTGTTTGTCACTGTAGCTGAGGATTAGCCTTGTATAATTCTGCATAACAAGACATTTGATAGCAATGAAACATCTCATTTGCCTTTCTGGTGCAACTTCCTGCATGGCTGTGAAGTTTAAGCAACATTAAAGCAAAGAGTAAGGTTATATTGGCTCTGAAAAGCACAGGAGTTGTGAAATGATTGACTAAAAACAACATAGCATAATATAATAATAATAAAAGTATGCTTTTTAATAATTTCAATGGAAATTTTTAGGCATATAAGAAAATGTATAAACACAAACAAGAAATTTGCCGTAAGATAAACTTGTTAATGTGGGGTTGTTGCCCATTTTTTAAAATTTGCTCCTATTGCACTGGGACAATTCAGGAGGAACAAGCTGGTGAGCTAACTATAATACTTGACAAGACTTTAAAATAAGAAAAATTTTCAAACATGAAGTTTACCTTTTTCTGTCTGTGTAATCATAGAAAACAGGGTCTTTAGGTTTTCTGAACGGTTCTGTGAGGTTTGCCAGTGAAAACGTGCAGAACTATTTCACACCATTGGCAAATAGGCACAGTGATGTCCATCGGGGCAATAATAGGGTGAGGCAAACCGAAGTTTCAATTTTAAAAAAGGCTAGAAAAATGTGGCAGTTGCTAGCAAAATCATGAAAGATTGAGTTGGGCGCATGCACTCGGTAAACCTTCTGCTGTCTCTGGCTCAGGTTTAGCTTCGCTGGCGAGATCGTTGGTCTGCCAGGTTGCAGACATCGGCCAGGGTCGTGGGGGTGTTCACTTCCTCCAAGCAAGCTGCTGCAGTGCTTCCTGAAAGCTCTAGCATTCGTACCAAATTGGACATCGCCTAAATGGCTTTTGGAGCGATCTATCTCCCGTTCCACTTTCCTATGTTGAGGTCTTAATCCGGGGCATCTTAGAATAAAACTGTGTGGTCCTCCCAGTTTAGGGTGGGCCTTTGGCCAAAATGACTGGTGTATTTATCTAAAAATATAGACTAATTTAGGGAAATTGGGTATCTCAGGCTAAATGAAAAAAAGATAATCAGCACATGCTAACTATAAAATAACAGATGGTGAATTTGTCTAACAAAGATTTTAAGGCATGTTAAAAGTTCTCCCACAAGCAGTTACAAGCATTATTACTAAAACTGAGGAGAAAAACCTTGAAACGGAATCTTGAAGGCCTCAGTGAAGAATCAGAACACCTCAAGAAAGTTCCAGAAAACACAAAGTTTTTGAGAGGGAAGGGAAGCTTGAGACAGCTGTTCTAATGCAGACAGTTTACAAGAAATAGATATTTTCATATATTTATTTGTGGTAGTAGTTTGCCAGGGACAAACATTTTAATCTTCAGCCTTTTCTACTGGCTATGGTATATACCTATATTTTTAAACAATGGGTTCATTGTCTGACTTCTTGTTTTTCAGTTTTAAGACTTGTCTACTGACTTGCTAGTATAAAAAATGAGGATATCACACACACACACACACACGGTTCATTGTCTGACTTCTTGTTTTTCAGTTTTAAGACTTGTCTACTGACTTGCTAGTATAAAAAATGAGGATATCACACACACACACACACACACACACACACACACACACACACACCCTTTACCTCTTCTTTCTCCCCAGGGTAGTTCTGGATGAGATCAGTGTTACAGTTCTGTGATAAAATGCACATTATCAGCTCTCAGAAATGGAAGGCATTTTCAGTGAAATTATATGCACTTTTATTCCATTGAGCCCTGCATTGTTTAGTTCTTTCTCTATTCTAAGTAACTTCTTGTTCCCTTTATGGTTCAAAGGCTAATTTCACAACCTCAAAGACTGGCCACCATCTGTTCTTGCCAACGGGGGAAAATATGATTTTTTTTCTTTATTAATTTTGTTTCATTTTTAAGACCTACTTATCTGTTATTCCGATAGAAACTGAGATGTGAACTGAGAAATACAAGCAATCCTGTGGAGCTTAGAAGAATGTAATTTTTTTCCACGTGAGTATTTTCTATAGTTCTGGTGCATAGGTGTCTTAGAGAAGATGAACTGAGGCCCAAAGAGGCAAGGAGAAGACCACCATCCCCCAGCCAGTCAGTCCGAGGCCCCAGCTAGCCACATGTGACGAGTGAGGGGGAAGACGGGGACCACAGCTACCGGAGTCACCAGGGTGAGCAGAGTTCACCTCCAGGGCCTGGAGAGCAGCTGCTGTGCGGTGAGGACATCTTTGGGCCTAGGGCACCATCCACACCCCATGGTGCAGCGTGAAATTGCAGAGGGCAGCAGGAGTCTATCAGGGTTAAGCAGATGGACACTTGGGCATGAGGCGGGAAGAGAGCTACTCAGCTGTGAAGGCAAATGAGCCAAGGAAGACGATGAGAAGAACCCACAGGTCCACTGCAAGCAATGCACTCCTCTTTTCAATACCTGAGTTTAGTTTGAGCAAATCAGCAGACTAGCGTGTGAGTAAATCAAGAAAGATGGTTCCTTGGTAGAATTAGTTAAGCAAGTGCTGTACATCTTCTTTGTTGACGTTACTACACTTATACTAATCTTCCAACTGTCAACCTCATAGCAATCAGCAAAGGGCACAGTTGCTAACCAGGTCACACCTGTGCTACAAAATAATCTCTTCTGCTGTGTCATGAGGCACCACGAGTTGGGATTTTACTTGCAGCTCTCCATAGATCATTTCACTTTAGAGCAAGAATAGAACAGGCCCTTAAATGCCTATTTAGTAATTGCTTGTTTAATAAGTACTCAACTGAAGTGCTTTTCATTAACGTGGAGAACTTGGAGGAGAAAATAATAGCAAAGTAAATTGTTGAAAAATAGATGTTGTGGCCCATGGATGCTGCTAGCGAGGCCTGCAGTGATGGTGATGAGCTCCTGACTTCTTATTGCAAACATGTTGGAAACTGCCGTGTTCTAGATTCTGAGGCGGGTGCTGAGAATGTAGAAACGTTCAGCGGTCAAATCTCAGGCACAGAGAGAAAAGAGACCCTCACTGGCTGTATTGAGGAAAAGGCAGCTCTCCAGTGGAGCATGAGGTGTGAGTGGGAATGTTCTGGCAAGAGGGGCAGGACTCACTCTGAAAGGATGCAAGACCATGTCACACCCTCTCCCTTGGCCTCTAAAGTGCCAGCCACCGTAGAACAGTCTTGCAATTAACTCAAATGCTTTATGTACAGAATATGTGCCTTACAAATATTTATTTCCCTCCACTTTATTACTGCAGTTTTGATAAATCCCTTTAAATTTTTAAGGAGATAAAATACATCCTGCAGGCTTGGGCTCTAAGGTCATCAGCTCTTTACTGAGACCCCACGTCTTCTCCTCTTTAATTGCATGACTTCAGTGTGTTATATCTACTTGAAATCACTTCTGCTTATTGAAATTAGAAGCAGCACATCCTATGTGATCAAGTTACGGTCAGCACTGAATGGCAGGGGGAGAGTACCTACCATGGAATACATGCTCTTTCTCACTGACTTTTGCCTTATTTAAGGTAACTATGTTATAATACCAGTGTGAGTGGTAAAAAGATTATTTCTCAGAGAAGAAACTCTACAGCTTTAGGAATTATCATACCACGGTTCTTGCATGGCCTTTCAGAAATCCACTCATGCATCCTTAAACTTGATATACGTGAACATATTTCTATGTTTAAAAAAGAGAGGCAAGAAGGGTGATTGTGTTTCTCAACCTTGCATGATTGTAACAAACACCTGAGAAAATCAACTTACAAAGAGGAACGGTTTATTCTAGCTCATGATTTTGGAGTTTCAGCCCCTCTTGGTTGGTCCAATGCCTTTGTCTGCGGCCAAAGAGGTTTCGCTCCTCGTCTTGACTTGGAAGCAAAAGTTCCCTTCATGGGCGTGCCCTGACGCCCTCATTTCCATCCTTCAACCCTACCTCTTAAGTGTTTCTCAACCTCTCAAAAGTGCCATAGGTTGGGGCCTGAGCCTTCAGCACATGGTCCTTTTGGAGACCCTTTACCAGGCCACAGAGTGACAGTGACAATTGTTGAGTGCAACACAACACTGTCACACACTCAGGGCCATGAGAGTGTGTTTGAGATGAAGAAGTTTGCATGAGTTTGGCTTTCTATATACACTATCTCAAGACATACGCTGACCTCTTTTATCTGGGCCAGGGGCATATTCAGGATTTTGGAACGATATGCATCTAGTAGCTATTTAGGTCATGCATGGCAAGCAATCTTTATATTTATTTCCTCTAAAAGAATACCACCAGTGAGATGTGCTTTGATGCCATCTAGTTACTTGGCATTCATTAATGAGAAGGAAAGCCAAGTGGACAAAAAATTTAGATTAGGGTTTAGAAGTGGCAGATCTACTGAAAAATTATAGGATGGAAATTTCTTTTTTCAGTGAAAATAATTTGAGCGGGTTAATTACTAAGTTAGAATTCTTCAGTGTTCCAGCAATTCTAACAACCCCCCCACATATTTAAATTTTTTTCTCCCAAATGCCCATAATGGTTTATAATTTGAGTGTGGTTCCAATAAAGGCATCTGTGACACAATCTGTATCATCGCTTTAGACTCTTCTTTGAACATTGTCCATGGGTACATTCCACATGGTGGTTAATTGTTTTTCGTGTTTTGTTTTTTTAAATTTTATAATACTAACCAGGAGCTAGCCTCTTCCTTGGCCCTGCTGGACATTGCCTGAATTCCAGCCAGCAGAAGATATCAGGATTATGCACCTGAATGCATACCTCTCCTTGAGAAGCTGTCTCTGAGTACTGTGGGAAATGACGCAGGAAGCAAGTGGCTGTGACATCCTTGTGTCCCTGGAGCACTGAGCATTGGCCACTCTTGCTCTTCAGCATTGCCTGGAAGGCCTCCTGGATCCAGGCATAGGAGCACTGGTGCTAAAGTTACATATGGTGGAAACAGGACCAGCCTGGAAATAGGTCAGGTCACCTGGGCAGGTCTGAGTGTTCTCTGAAAGGCTCATGTGTTGAAATTTGATCTCCATTGCAAGGTTTGGAGCGGGCGGGTGCAGACTTCATCTGGCCGTAGCCTTTAGAGCTGTAGCCTTAGTCTTAGATGGTTTTGCCTAACCCTCATCACCTGAGTACTGAGGCTAAGAAGAGGGACACATGAGCATGGACCCTCTCTTTCTGGTCACAGAGTGTTCTGCATTACTTTGGGACTCTGCCAGTAACACAGCTATCTCCAGATGTGTCCACAACTCTTCCTCACCACAACATCAGGAGCCTAAACATCTCTTTCCTGTATAATACTACTCAGCTTCAGGCATTTTGTTATGGCACTGAAGCATGAACCTGTACAGTACCTTACTAGGAACACCTGCACAACTCCATCTACAGTGATACACTTTCCTAATCACACAAATAAATGCTCGGGACTTACTGGTAACTACTCAGGGTATCTACTTTTGCTTTCAACTTTTCAGAAAAATTCATCCATATGGGCTTGAGGAATGAGTCCTTTGTGTGATTTCTCCCAAAGAACTTGAGCTGACCTAGACACCCTCAACTTCCATAATACCAGGATTTCAGCATTTCAGTATTGGGCTTCTATGGTGGAGTGTTCCAAAAGAAGCTCACGTAAGAACTCCTGTGACTACCTCTGTTCTTGAAATTCTCTATTATGTTGTTTGCATTTATCTTTCTCCACCAGAAGACCACGAATTACCATGATGATTGAGTATATCCCCAATGTCATCTAAACTTTGTTTAGAATGTATTAATCATGACTAAATGCCTCCACGTCACAAAGAATATTAATTCATATTTTAAACCTCAAATTATCCATGTTGAAAGGGCTAAAGTAAAGATAACTTCACTTACAGATGATTATTTTAGATAGACATCAATTTATGGAAAATAAGACAGCTTGAAAGTAGGACATGAGTTCTCAGTTTTGTTCTTCCTGAAAGTAGACAAGCCAGAACTGACAGGAAAAATCCACGTAGAACCAGCTTCTTAAAGCTCCTTTGGTGACTCGTCCTGCAGGGTGGGCTCACTCACTTTGCCTCTGCATGATTTAGTCCTGCTGTGTAAAGTGGGGGTGCCACGGAATTTTCTCCACTGGAAACATTGTCAGACCCCTTGTGTAGAGTACATACTCTCCTTGGTATGTAGTATAGGAGGAGTAACACTATGTATTATTTTTACAATGGATACAGATATTTCCAGCTACACTTCAATATGGAACAAACTAGAAATTTACCACTTGCAATGATACAACAACAATGGAAAGTCTAAGACCTCTCTTGGACTCAACAAAAAAGTGAGGTTTCAGAGAAAAGGCTATCGCAAAACCAGTAGGAGAAACACCAGGCCCATGGATGCTGTATGACCTGAAGAGATGCCAAGAGAAAGTGTAGTAGAATTTGGGAAGCCTGTGGGTGCACTGACGTGAGAGGATGGGGCTTCTAGGTGTTCGGTGCTAGGGAAGATTTGCAGCTTTCTGTATGCTTCTCCTCCAAGAACAACCAGATAGTCACAGGGAGGAACAAGGGAGGATCTTTAGCTCAACCCCCTGACCCAGTACACTCACCACGGCTGTGCATGAGCAGCTGCTGGAAAGCCAACCAAACACTTTCCCACTTTGCTTTACAGAGAAAAGGCTCTGTTTGGATGGAAAATTATCAACGTGTTCACTGAGATACTGGTGGGTTCCACTAAAAGGAAAGACAAGAAGAGAGGCCAAGAGCAGATAGCTGACCGGAAGCATCATTCCAGTCTTTCTGAAGTAACCAAAGCCTTAATCTGCAGGAGAAAATGATTCAAAGCGAACTCCAAACCAAGCTTGCTTTTTATTAGATCAGATTAGTACATATTTCCAAATTTAAAACCTCAGAACTCTCATTAAATATGTGTTTTTCTCTCACTGTACCAAACTTTACTTCATTTGTCCTGTTCTCCATACGTCCAGACCTTACAAAAAAAAATTATGAGATAGACCAAAAAGCAAGGAAAAAAATCACACCCAAAGTGACAAAGCTATCATCAGACCTAGAGTCAAATGTGATAATATCTTCAAGTTATCAGGCAATTAAATGTATTCTGTGTGATATGTTAATGGCTGAAATGGAAAGGTTGAAGATATGACAACATGAACAGCAAGATGAGAGGGAGATTACGAGATAGAATCAGAGGGAAGTGCTACAAATAAAAATACAACAACAATCCTGACATTGTTGACAAATCCCCTGCAATGGGCTGAGGAGTTGAGTTAATCAACACAGCTGAGGAACAGCCAGTGAACCTGAAGACGTGTTCACAGGAACTTCCCAAAGTAAGATAAAAAGAAAAAATAATGAAAAATAAAGACACTGGAACAGAAAGGGAACATCCAAAAACCAGGAGACAAAATCAAATGGCACAATGTATGAATAATCAGAATCGTAGAATGACATAAATGAATAAAGAGTAGGGCAAGCATTGGAAGAAATAATGATTGACAAGTTCAACTTTTCAGCAGAAAACTAAAGTAAACCACAAATCTAAAAAGTTTAGAGCTAACAAGTTTAGCGCCCTCCCCCGACACAACATGGACCCTGTGTATATCCCTGCTGATACACACTCGCTACATACCACATATAAACGTCTGAAAGCTGAGGAGAAAATCTGGAAAGCAGACAGGAGGATAAAATATGTTTATGTTAGCTTCAAAGAAGCAAGAATGACAATTACAGCAGAATTCTGATACAAAATCATGCAAACAAGAAGAGAGTGGTAGGACCTACTTTAAGTAAAAACAAAGATCTAGCTTATGTAGAGAAATATGTCCTACAAAAGTGAAGAAATAAAGATTTTCTTGGGCTGGGGTTGCAGCTCAGCAGCAGAGCAGTTGTGTAGCATGTGTACCACTTGGCTTCAATCCCCAGAACATTCTCAGATGAATAAAAATGGAGAGCCTTCATTCCTGGTAAACTTAATACAATACAATAAAATTCCTGGTAGAATAAAAACTGAATAAAAACCAAGAGTCTTCATTCCTGGTAGACCTGTCATAAAACAAAGAGGATGGAAAATGGAAACACACATGGACAAAAGATGAACTCATGCTCTCTGCCAGGACAGAGCAGGAGCCCCGCTTGATCCGCTTCCTGATGCATGAATGGATGTCCACCTCTGAGCTCTTCAGGCACTGGACTTGCTTTTTGGATCACTGCACAGAAGCCAGAGCTTTAGTGTGAACTGCAGTGGTGAATCCTGGGGGTCAGCCAAGAGGTGAGAGCTCAGAGTAGGGACCATGGTTCTAGACTTAAAGTGAGGTGGGGAGTTATAGAATCATAGAACTAGGAAGCCGGAGTTGGAAAAGGCAATGGCTAAGGGTGCAAAAAGGGGGTGAATCTGGGAGAGTTGAGAGGAGAGGTGTCACCCGTGGTATGTCTGTATAGCACAGTTGAATCCCTCTCAAAGAGCACAGAGAATTGTAATATCCTAAAGAAACGTCAGAGAAATCCTCAGCTCTGTCCTTAGCCCTTTCAGCCCTTGAGAATTAGTGTTGACATCTGTGGCGTTGCAGTGTCTCTGTCTCAATCCCTTTAATTACTCTATCATGCTTAGTGAACAGATTACATAATGCCCGGTGCCGAAGGAAAACTAATTAACGAGCCCAACACTGTAATTCAAAAACAACTGTCAAGCGGGGCCACCTTATATCTTTAACGTGGTATCAGCAGAGTTTAGGGCAGGATAAATATCTTTAAAGAGGAACACCTGCTATTCGATGAGGCCTCAACTGTAAGCCAAAAATGAATCTTTGAAGACAGAGAAAACCCATGAGTGTTAGCATTGCACTTTTAATGATACAAAAATTTCTCTAGTAGCTAAGATCTTTCTAGAACAGGAAAATGTCTTTTGTTGACCAACTGTGATGGGTGCAGTGACACAGCATGGAGACAGGTGGAGGGAAGCAAGGGAGGGACCCAGCTTGTGGTTTTTGCAGGTCTCACAATCTACTGTGTTTCAGTTTTTTTATCTCCATCAGAAGGGACATGAACAAGTATGGGCGTCCACATGACAGCTGACTCTGAAATGGAAAGGGACTTCTTTAGATTCAGGTAGGAGGATTTGAACCTTGCTCCAAGATACAGTAGGCAAGTTCCTCACCTGGCGATGCTGTGAACAGGTGTCTGTGAGTTGAAGATGGCTGTGTGTGTCTCATAGATTATTGGTGAGAAAGATTGTATCAGCAAAACCTAGGCCAGCTGTGAGGAGCACAGAACTCATTTGACTGTGCCATGTGTGGATTTAACTTGCTTCACATCAGAGAAAGCCAAGGGAGAGTTGATGGAGAACCAGCACTGCCCTTTCCTGGTGTTTCTCTCTTCTCATCTGTGTTCAGTGAGCTGCTTCATAGCCTCACGGTTAGAGTGTTCCTGACGTGGCTCCATCATCATGACTATGTCAAAGGCAGGTGTCTTAGTTACTTTTCTCATTGCTGAGATAAAATACCCAATACCAAAGGTTAAAGGAAGAAAGGTTTATTGTAGCTCACAGTTTGTAGAGGTGTCAGTCCATAGTCAGCTGGTTCCAAGGCCAAGTGGCATGGCAGAGGGGCACTGCAGAGGAGAAACAGTCCATGGCAGGGCAGGCAGCAAGGCAGCAAGTAGCAAGCAGCAGTAGCAACAGGCAGCCTGGCTTTCCATTTTATCCCATCCAGGCTACCAGCCTTTTGAGTGGTGATGCCCAGAACTATGCTTATTCCAATTAGTGGGTTAATTTAGTACCACATAACTTACTCCCAGTATAACACACCCTCAATCCTGCCTGCTCCATAAAGCTTCTCCTCTGAGCACATGAGGCTTTGGGGGACATCAAGATATAAGCCATAACAACAGGAAAAGGAAGAGAGGGAGGAGGGGATCTGCCAATGCAGGCCTGGCTACAGGTCTGTTACACAACTGTCAGGAGCTGCCCTGAAGGCTGGGAATATGACCATTTAGCTTGTTTATGCGTCTGTCATGGAATCAAGAGCAGGGAAATGGAATTTCATAAGCCAATCTTAGTATGAGAAAGGCAAGAAGGAAAGAGTGTAGAATGGAGTAAGGAGCAACAGGAAAGCTGAAGTTACCCGTACAGCATCAGGCATGAACAGAAATCAGTGACCTGGGTCTTCCTTCCTGCTTGTTCCTTCCCAAGGAAAACCACACCTGGGTGCATCCAGGGAACACTGGGAATGTGAGCAGGAGCCAAGCTGGCAACTGCTGTTTGTTCTGGGGCAAGGAAGGTGGCTGAGGACCATTCCCAATGTCGGTCTTAAGTGCCTGGGCACTCTCATGAAGCCTTTTCAAGGACCCCTGCCTGTGACTTTTCCTGTGCCTGTCTTCTCAGCTCTCAGGCTGCCCCTGTTGTGATTCTAAACTGATGCACGTACATCCGGCTCCACCTCATCCCCAAGGGCTGCTTTCTTTCCTCTGTGAAGTTTAAATTCCCTTCCCTTCAACTCCTTGATCTATACAGCAATAAATAATGAATGACTTGCTGGATCTTTAAATTTTTTTTGTTTTAATAAAGTACAGTAGTTGCAGAAAATACTAGCTAAAAGAATTCACAAAAGCAACTTGTTCTAACTGTAGCATTTTAAAGTTAGCCTTTAGGGGCACGGACGTTGAAAATAGCATTCCTGTCTCTAAAGAGAATGCTTTTCTTTGAAACTGTAGTGGAGGGATCCCGTAAGTCCAGCTGCAGCTTCTTCTACACTGCTCTATTCCCAGAGTCCAGTTCAGGCCTTGGAGGAGAGACAGGTGGCTGAGGGGTACCTGCTTGACAGAATAAGACAGAGACAAGATACAAACAGGACTGAAAACCTACCTCTGAAAAACTTTCTTGGAGGCTTGGGTTTCGGCTTCAATGTCAGAGATCTGTATGGATAAGTTGATATTAGATAAAACTGAATGTATTCAGCATAAAAATTTGGTGTCGTCTTTCTATGCTTACCTTTTATTTGTAAACAAACCAGATAGAAATAGGCTGTAAAAGCCAATGTGAGCATAATCACAAAATAACAGCATATTATAAACTTAGATGTGCTATTTCTCTCCATTTGGGTTATAATAACTTGAAGAAAATGTGAATGAGGCTAAAATCTTAGAAGCCAGTGCGTGAAGCAGACAGTAAAACAGGTATGGCGTAGCATGGCAGGGCAGTGACACATACAACCATCCATCCTTGTGACACTTGTCTAAAGAAGTTGATTGCTCAAATAAAGTCCTCTCAAGTGCACTTTTCAGGGCTCCTTCATGGAAGGAGGATATTTCTTACCAGGGACATATTTAGCATATAATGTTCACATCCTTCATATGGAAAAAAAAACTCACTCAAATTCTTATCTCTAGCTTTTTGAAATAGACCTCAATTGAAAGCAAGTACCTTAGGGAAAAGAAAAGGGTGCTTTAAGCACCTAACATATGCCAGACCCAGTGCTGAGCATTATGGATTTACCTACCAGGGAGATCACTTTGTTGTCACAATGACTATTCCACCAATATTAGAATTATTGATGACACCGAACCCCAGTCTCTCATCATGTGGAAACCAAAGATCTGTTTCGCAGACACAAGAAAGGTCGTGATTCAGGGCTTGATCTATCCCCTGGATTTCTGGTTACTTTTAGTGAAAATCAATCAAAAATCAGTTAACTATTTGGGAGCTGCCAGTTTTCCTGATGAATATGCATGTTTTGCCTTGCATTGCCTTAGGTAGGAACATCTATTCATCTTGGAAAGGAATGTTTCTAGCTGTCCCAATATCAGGACTAATGGTGTGTGGACAGAACACAATGAGAAACCATCCTCATAATAAAATCATGTGTTCTTCATCAAGAGATTCTTTGATATGCAAAGTCAACAATGTCATCAGAAAATGAGGAATGGTGCTTCCCAGGGTCTGCCCACAGAGAAGCAGGAAGACAGAAAAGCAACTGAACCCAGGTGGGAGTTTGTAGGTTGCCTTAGGCAGAAGATAAAAGGGGAAGTGAACTGAAGCAACAGCTGCATTTAGAAGGATCCATCTGGACTTTTGAGGGGTAAAGACAAGAAACTAAAAGAACCTCATGGTCTCAGAGCATCTCATGAACCACAGTGTCTGGAGATCATATTGACCCTTAAGGAGAAGTGCACTTACTGTGAATGAAGTTGTGGGTGAATCAGAATCACAAGAAAGTATGCCAGGAAAAAGACTTACTTCTAAAAGAAACAAGATTTTGACTGGAAGCATTTTTGAAGATAGTTTCAAATACCACTCTCCGATGGAAGCTGGAGCCTGCGGCAGGGGTGCAGGGAGAGCAGGATAATCAGGGATTTATTTGCAGGAGATCAACTTGTAGGGAAAGCTGGACGTGGACCCTGGCCATCAGCAAGTGTCGGGAAGCAATCTCAGGCCTGTAGGTTGCATGGGCGGAAGTAAGTGTGCCTTGGTCCGAAGTGCAGCTGCACATTGATGTGAAGGAGTGGAAGAGAAGTGCCATCTTCATGTGTAATCGCAGCACCTCAATTTTTCAAAAGCTCTGGTGAATGGAGCAAAAAGTTAACACTAAATCTTGCTGCCTCACGCACATGCTGCCATTCTGTGATTCATGAGGCTCTTTGGGTATCACTTTTGGTGAGGAGCCAGTAAAATGGGACCCAGAATTCCAGGCTAGCATTTGAAAATACCTGGAGAGCTGAGGACAGTGGCTGGATTCTTGAATTCGTGAAGAGGGAAGTTGGTGGCTGTGAACCCCTGAGCATTCAGAGGACTTGGCCCCAGGCGCTTGCTCTCTGATGCCAGCAAGCCTCATGGCTGTGCCCTTCCCCAGGCCGCTGGCTTTCACGATGACTTTTATTCTACCCAATTTGCATAGCGTTACCTAGATCTCTAAGCAGGATTAGGGGAGAAGCAGAGAGAAAAAAGCAATGTCTGCCTAGAGTTCAGCTCGATAATTGCAAAATTTGCTCGGAGGCTGAAAACTTCCACAAAGCATTTCTTTGCCCTTGGGTGAGTTACAGAATCTCTGGAGCAATCTTCTCCTCTTTTGCATGCACAGCGTAAGGTGGCAGAGATGAAAGACAGCTTTGAGCTTCAGCTACAAATCAGAGCAGGAGGGTAACGCTTGACAGCCTCAGAATTATCACTGATCCTGCCCGGCTCAGTTCAGACCGCAAGTAGGTCAGCAAACGGCCCACTGGAGTTTCGAGTGTGTTGCAGATATCACAGCTCCTCGGATATCCAATTTCTTTTCTTGTGTTTGCTCCTCTGTGCTCTTTCTGTGTGCTTCAATCCTGCAAAGACACACAAAAAGTTTTAAAAATTTTTGATGTAGAAAAATGACAAGAAAATTTCACTTATAAGCTAATAAAATGCATTAAAATACTAATAGTGTTTAGGGCACCGAGGACATTTTGTGAGAAGAGATAAACAGAAATAGCCCATAATGTGAAGCCCAAGGAAAGGAGGTACATAAAATTTAATAGCTGATAAACGAGCATCTTTAGTTGTGAGAGTGTGAACTATTTAATAAATTGTGTTGTACAAATTGCCCAGTAGGAAAATTGGACTATCTTGCCACCAAAGATAAAATTCCAAATAGGCTTTTAAAAAGTAAGTAAAAAACCCATTAAGAAAAAAAATCTATAAGGAGGGGAAGAGGGGCTGAAGGGAGGGTAGGGAAATGGGAAAAAATAATCAAATTATATATATACTTCTTATGACAAATGTGATCATTGTTTATATTTAAAATGTACCAATAAAAACGATTTTTTTCTGACAAAAAAGAACAAAATGAAATATTTTATATTTTCAGATGGAACAAAATACTATCTACGACCAAAAGGGATAGTAAAGGAAATGGGTAGGTTAAAACAATGAATATGCAGAACACTTGTACTGAGAAACAATTAAAAACAAAATGAAAATTCATTGTTAAGCAGAGGGTAAAAGTGAGATATTAGTCTGAAAATGTGAAGAATTTTTATATATCGGTAACAAAACTTTCATGTCCAGAAACAAAATGGACAAAGGACTACGTGAAATATTGCACAGCGGTGAATTCAAGCAGCTAATAAACATGAAAGGTTGCAGTTTTGGTTTGCTTTTAGAGTTAAACGAATCACATAGTAATGGCACCCATGGCATTTTACAGAGCCAGAAGTGCTGTGGAAAGACCAGCAGACTCAACACTAAGGTGACAGGTGTTGAAATTGGTAGAGACATTCTTGCAGTAATTTGCTGGTGGGAGCCTCAAAAACATCCACCTCCTTTGACCTGATGACTCTGCGGTAAGGCACCATTCCAAATAAAAACTCTATCTTGAGACAAATGTGCATGTCCACCAAATATGTATAAAACTCTCTACTGGGAATTTATTTAATAATGGAAAACTGGAAAGTACATAAAATATGTAGCATCAGTATGACAGAATAGTAACTACCTATCCATTAAGATTTCCAGTAAGATTCTTATCATGCCGGGTGCCTGTGAAAGGTTAGGGGCTCAGGCAGTGAGAGCTCACCGACCAGGTATGGTGGCTCATGCCTGTAATCCTAGCACATGGGAGGTTGAGGCGGGGGACCACTGGCCGAGTCTGAGGCCAGCCAAAGCTACATAGTGAGTTCAAGGCCAGTCTGAACTACATGGCAAGATCCTGCCTCAAAAAGCAGCAACAAAAAATTAGCAACAGTCAAGGGGTACAGTGAAAATGAATGCTTATTCAAAGCATAGTGGGCCTCAAGAGGAGCTGTGTCATTAGAGTGAGCGACTGAGATCTGAGAACACGGGAAAGAGCAAATCTTGGTCCAACGTGGTGGCATGTGCTTTCAATTCCTGCACTCAGGAGGCTGCGGCAGGAGGGTCACCACGAGTCTGAGACCAGCCCGGGCTACATATAGAGAGCCTGTCTGGCAAAAGAGGAGAGGAGGTACAGTCATAGCAAATCTGGATATCTCACAAGTGTTTCTTTTGGACAGCTGGCTTCTGCTGACCCTTCTGGAAAACTTTCATTTTGTCTAGAATTATACACTAACCTGTTAAGGTTTTTGCTCAAACCTCACCAAAGGCTCTTAAGAGTTAAACAAGGATGTCTGTAAGCTTTAGCTTTTTGAGAATGATGGGGCCTGCACCCAGTGGAAGAAAACAACAATTTTGCATTCATTTTTTTCTTATGTCCTTTCTGGTCAGTGGCCCTGACTACCTAGTTTGTGCTGGGCAGGATTGTGGCTGTCATCAGAAAATTTTGGGTGCTGAGAACTGTAACCCTTTGGTCACCATGGCTGTGAAGTGTTTTCCTGGCTCATGACATGCAGGTGACTTAACAATCTGGTGCCTTTAAGGGGGCATGGAGTTGGGATGTTTGCCGGAAGGACCCCGGGGGCAGGCGGGCACATGATCTGAGGGAGTAAACTTACCCCTAATGAGCCACAGAGTGTGGAGCCGTCCAGTGGGAAGTACAGATGAGAGCTAAGAATTCCCTCTGTCTATTCAAGAAAAAGAGATGATGAAGCATACCTAACACTCAGCTCCGTTGTCAGCAAGTGCAGTTGTGATTTTCCATCTGCTATTTGTCAGTGTCCGTTTTAGTAATATCTGATTCTCTCACTTTTGCTGAGTGCTTTATAGTCTCTAATATTTTCTTATGTGATACAATGTATTTTTGCTGCTGTTTCACATGAATTTCTTGAATTACTCTGGTGCCTGAAGGGTTTTCTTTATTAGCTATTCTTATCTTTTCATAAGTTGCTTTTTTATATCCTTTACTCATATTTTCTACAGTAAGAACTTTTTCTCTTATTGAGCTCTGAGATTAGTAAGTCAATTATTTTAATCATTTGTTATGTGTTGCTCATGTTATATTATATCATAAATTGTTTTTTATTAAATTTATAATATCTGTCTTATGGTTTCCATTACATGATTTTATATATAATTCTTTATTACAGAAAATCACCAGTATTTAATTAAGTAGGTAAAATTCTTAAACTATTTCTTTATGTAAGAAATGAAGCTGAGCCATATGGGAGGTAATAGAAAATGGCAAAGCAAAAATAAAACATAATAAAACACACCAAAAAATGATATTTTGTTTTCATTTAGAACATCAATAAAAGTTTGCATAGCGTTACCTAGTAGTCACATTATTCTAAAGAGTTACAGCTTGTTAAGAGCTAAATTCCCGTTTATAGTGCTCCATAGCAGTCTGTAATGAAGAGATTGTAATAAGGACCCATTTAAAAAATCACACTAGAAAAGTGATTTTTAGGATGCAAAGAACTGTATGTTTTTGTTTATTTGCAGGAATACAGAAGTGGCTTTCTTTTTGCTTGCTTGCTGAAATTAAAAAAAATTGTTATCAGCCATTAGAAGGGTTACAGTGTGAATGCTAAGAACAATGACCTTATCAGTTACTCCTGAAAGGAATAGGGTCATACAATATTTTGCATCAAGATTAGCATCTGACTTTTATCTGCACTGCATGGAGGAAGAGAGGTTTATTTTGGCTTACGGTTTCAGGGGATTCAGTACATGGTTAGCTGGCACCAAGGCAGAAACACTGTGGCAGAAGAATGTGGTGGGGCAAAGCTGCTGAAGTCATGGCTGCCAGGAAGAAGAAAACAAATGAAGAGGAAGGGGCAAGACCCCAAACTGACCTCTCAGGCACACCCAAAATGTACTACACTCATCTCTTAGGTGTCTCCTGACACAGTCAAGGGGACAATCAAGATTATCCATCACAGGCATTGTCAGTATCTAAGATAAAAATTACCTATTAGGAAATCTTCAACTGTGTGTGTTTCTTGAAGCTTTGGTCCTCAGATCCTGATTTAGAGATAGTTGGGAACACGTTCTGACATGGAGAGAAAGGGAATTGGCCTTAGGTGGGCTGGCGAGGCACCAGTTTCTATACGTGTAGGGCAACAGAGTGAAAGAGAACACTAAACCCACAAGCACCAGAGTGACCAAAAATTAAGAAGCGTCACAGTGGTGGATTGACATCTGGTGTTCAACTTGTGACACCCAGCTGAACTGAATCAGCATGAGGCAGAACTGCAGAGGAAGAAGTTTAAAGGCTGTTAAGGAGGCTGTTAGGGAGCTGTTGGTTCTCTTGGAGGAGTTGTAATGCTGGCTTTCCTGAAGAACTTGGTTATTCTCATTGTTGAAGGAGCTTGAGACTTTACAGTCACTGAGAATGGCTTTGATTCACCTTGGGGGAGCTCTGGTCCTCACTTTGAACATCGCTTCCTGGCTCCAGAGGTGAAGATGGTGCACTGCTCAGTCTCCTGGAGAAGGTGGTTGAGTTGGCTGTCCTGATGGGAACTCAGCTGTGTTCATTGCTGGAGGAACTCAGAATCTCATTGTTGCTGAGGATGGCTGTGATTCTGTTCAGGGGAGCTCTGGTTCTTACTTTGAGCATTGATTCCTTGCTCCAGTGCAAATCCCTCAGCCTGCTAGCACAGACTTTCTAGCCTCCATGACTGATGTTTGGGCCTTCCCAGGGCAGATCCATGAAACAGGCCTGCATGAGACATTGTCATGGGCTCTAGGCCTCCAGTTGGACTCATGGGAGGCATTGTTATGGGCTCTAAGTCTTCAACTGGACTCTTGCAGGACAGACACTACTACGGGATCCATGCTTTCAGCTAGATTCTTTAGTCTTTAGTGTGTGGACAGATTTCCTTCTCTTTCCTTTTCTACATGATTCTTTGGGTGACTATCACATATAATCTTATAGAATGTGTCCTGTATTATTTTGCTTCCCTTATAAAATCCCAAGCTACAACATTCACAATTCTAAAAGCAGATGAAGATGCTGAGAAATGAGAATTTTATACACAACTAGAGTTATGCTCATATGTGTATAGGAATTTGAGCTATATATTAATGCACACAGTTGACAAACTGCCTTCAAGGAGATTTTATGTCTCCTAAAGATGCACAGTTGAAAATTGCCTGGTGGGTTATTTTCCACTGTTGGCATTGATGCCACCTATTCCAGTACAATTGGACGCTGAAGTGGATGTAAAATATTCCATGACCTCCACTGAGAAGAGCAAAGGAACGTGAGCCCATGGAACTCTGATAACATCCATGTGTGCTGAAAATCACCTTCCCTGAGAGCAGTCCCCTCTTCGTCTCGGTCTGAGCAGGCAGACACAGTGCTGGGAGAACAAATGCCTGTCTCCATGAGGAACTAGCTACTCATTAATCCGTTGAGTGAATTTATTTCACAGAGCATGATACTTTCAATAGGAGTCTAGTGACATGCAGAGAGATTAATTTTGCTATTAGAAAGCTCTGTTTATTTATTTAGTCTCAGTGACGCTATTAGAAATGGACTCACAGAAATCAACTGCTGGGATTTCAAATTTAATACTCCACTGTGAAGTACATAAAAACATCAACTATGCCTTACCTCTTGCTTTTCATCCCAGCATCTGCAAAAGCCCAGGCATTTTAGAGATACCCAGTAAATCAATGCTGATTATAAGACTGTTACACAACAGACTGGCTCACTCAGTTTGGAACCAAAACACAACAGAACCTTACAGATTTTGCCAAAAAGAAGTACAAAATTAGGAGTTTTTATGTATTACAATCACTGTGGTATTTATTAAAATTTTAATAAATGTTTATACCATTCCTACTAGCAATTAATGATATTTATTGTTTTTGATGCCAAATCATGAAATAATTTTTTGAAATAGTTAATTTTAAACTGCCACACTGAATATTCTTCATATTGCAACAAAAATCTTTTATAGTGAAAGGGAAATGTGCCCTAGGTTTCCTCACAATGGAAATTTTTTGAGTGACTCTCAGACTGCTTGAGTTCATCAGGGTAGTTGAATGTCAATTCTTTGCTTTATGGCGTCATCTTCAACCACTCTTTACATTATAAACAGTACCCCAGCTGATCTATACATTTTTTAGCCTTATACTATATACATATTTTTATTGGCTCATCTTCCCTGTACCAGTAGGATGTGAACCACTTGAACATACTTTACTGGTTGCACCCATAATCTGTCTCAAGCTTCTTTATCCGAGGACTCACCAGTCCACCCTGAGAATAAGCCTCTAACTGGTCTCTTTTGGGGTGAGCAGGGGGTGGGGCCAGCCAGCAGCTCATGAGGCTGTAGGGCGGGGACTTGTGCTCTCCCTTGGCTCTGGCTGTGTCCCCCAGATCTGTTATCCAGTAATGAACAGGAAGAAATTCCTGGGAGCTGGCAGTGACGTCTGGAGCAGCTGACTTCTGGCCAAGGTCACAAACCTGGAAGATCAGTGGTTCCAGGAGAATTCACTTGAGGCTGAGCAAATCTTTCAGAAGGAATTCCAAGAGGACAGGAGAACACACCCACGTTTTGTATACTCGCGGTCCTGGGGAGATGTATCCTCACACAGTTCCTGAGCCAGAGCTTGCTCCCACTGCAGGCCTGTGGATCGTGTGAACCACGAGGCTCATTCAGTTTGGTCTGTGCCAACTCTCTCTGCAAGGTTTCTCCACTGCTGCATGACTCTGGCATGTGTTAGTCCTCCTCTAGATTTTCTATTCATGCCTATACCTCAGTGGAGACCCAGTTCCTTCATCTCGAACTTCATGACACCAGGTTTCTGACCCAAGAGATGCAAGTGAACAGTTTAAGCTTCTGGAAACTTCTAGCATGGCTGAGACTTTCTCAGATATCCTCTGAGAGTCAGTTGAAAGTCTGCTCTCCCACAAATGCATGTTGAGTTCTCTCTGTTCACACACGAGCAAGTCAGATCTTAGGTCTGTATCAACCAAAACAGTGCTGAGCATATCACACAGTCAAAGTGACAGAACAAAGCCAAAAACGAGGCTGCAGATGTTGATCTCTTTGAGGAGGCTGCTAGAACTTGTGGAAGAAACGTGGAGTCCGTGTAACTGGACCCGTTCAGAGCTGGTCCAAGGGGAGACTGTGGCCATGGTTCTGCAAGGACTCTCTTCCAATCCGGCTCTGTGCTTACATATTCCAGTGGGCTGTGTGTTTAGCAGTTTAGTTTCTGATGCCTGGAGTTAGGATCTATGTGCTGATGTCTTGGGACAGACACACAGAAGCCATTACTGTAAAACAAACATGCAATACACGACTTTAGCAGAGAAACAAGTAATTCTTGCTTTAAATTATGTTCATTTTATAATGTGTACAGGCTAATTATAAACATTTTAAACTGAAAGAAAAGAGTTTCTCAAAACATTACAGCCATAACTGCATTGTTAGCCTTTTATTATATTTTCTTGCAGTTCTTGTTAAGTCTTGTTTTAGTTTTACTATATTTTCTTACAGTTCTTGTTAGGTCTTGTTTTAGTTTTATTATATTTTCTTACAGTTCTTGTTAGGTCTTGTTTTAGTTTTATTATATTTTCTTACAGTTCTTGTTAGGTCTTGTTTTAGTTCATCATTGCTACGATACTTTAATTAATTTGTTTCTGTTGTTTCTTCACTTAGCATGGAGCCAGTGTTCCATGTGGCATGCATCACTTTAATTGGCTGTGCATTACTAGTATTTGCGTAGTTCTACCACAACATAACCAGGGAGTCCCTCAACTGAGGAAAAGTTGATGATATTATCAGTGATGGACAGCATATATACATAGGTAGTCCTACAAAATTATTATGGAGCTGAAAAATTCCTAGGGATGTAGCTACAGAGACATGGTAACCATTTCAACACCCTGCTGGTGCAACATATTGCTAGTGTATCTGCGGTAGTGCCACAGCAAACAAGCCAAGTGCACTTCCAATCATGTAAAAATATAGGTCACACAATTATATAGTGCATGATGCATAACAATGATGATAGATCATTGTGGTAAGACCTTACACAATTGAGATAGTATCATATATATAATATATACACATATCATTATTTTATAGTATACTTCTACTTGTAAAACTTAGGTTTGTTGTGGAACACATGCGTGTTATGCCAGTAGCAATCTCCTCTGTCTCATGGTTACTTATCCCTCTTCACTGCAGAGGGAGGCCCCATGTAGTAACTGATGAATACTGTCCAGGTCTATGTAAGCATACTCTGTGGTAAGATGCGTTACATACATGGACCTACTAACTCGCTATGATGAATGTAAATCATTATCTACTACAAATATATACTAATAGAAGGAAACTTTTATAATTCCATGTATCCACCAACCAGCTTCTGGTGACCTTTCACCAAGAAAAATAATACTCTATGACACTCAATCAACAACAAAATCAACAGACAATGCATTTCTCAGAACGCATCCCTGTGGTTCAACAATGCATGATCTACACCATGTGTGCACATCTGTGAGCACAGGATAAAAAGAGGAAAGGAAACGGGTAGGAAATCTGCCACTCTGTATTGCTTTGAGGTGACTGATGGTACAGGTGACCCTGGCTGGTTTCGTGCCTACAGTGTGACACTGAATTAGGCCCTCTCAGCCAGAGATACAAGCTACACACTGCAATGCCATGCTTCTCTATGAGGACACACATGCCCTCTGGTCAAGGAACATGCCTTAGTCATGCAGCCATGATGGGTGGATTAGGCATCAGAGATGGTTTGTTGAAATCTAA
>NW_004955456.1:4723857-4800755 GCF_000276665.1 Chinchilla lanigera | reverse complement strand
GTATTTCTGGCTGGCCTCAGTACAGGAGCTATCGGTGCACTGAAGACAGATAAAAAGGTTTATGTGTACGTGCATGTTTGAGATATAGGGATAAACACAGATTAGAAATAAATCAACCCATGGATAGGTGGTAGGTAGGTGTACAGGCAGCTAAGTAGGTAGAGACAGGTGCTGTCTTAGCGTGCAGATATAGCCTGCTATGCCCAAAACAACTTGAAAATATTGTAAATCAAAACTGCCCTCCCTGTGCCTCACCTACCACACCTTTTGGATTAGCAACGCAGCACACTGTGGGATACCAGTGGGACCCCTGCTGATCACGGGACTGGCCTGGCACTCGGGCTCTCCGGTGCTGCCTCAGCAAAGGAGATGAGCATTGTGCCACACACCACCTGCCTAGGAAAAGATCCACGTTCAGAAATCAAAATCTGAAGCATGGATTCCACAGAATGTGTATTGCTTTGTGCCACGGTAAAGTGGAAAAATTGTGAAGCCAAACTTTTTAAGTGAGGAATCATCTGTAAACATATATGTATATATATATAATTGTGAATAGATTAATGGTACATGGATTAAACAGAGAGATAGGTAGATGATAGACAGATAGATGATAGATATAGGCAAACAGATACAAAAGTGGCACACAGAAGCTTTCCTCAATTTTCAGTGCAAGCGTACAATGTGTGAGGTGCTTTGTGAGTGACCGATAATTAAGAAAATACATTTACACGGATAATATGTCTTTACATAAACCTTGAGGCCTGGCCTGATGCCTTTTCTTCCCATCACCTGTGCCTTATTCTGTAGCCTGGTGGGCACCAAGCCCCCTCCCACCTTGAGACACACACTCCTGGCAGATGCCCTGGGGTCCGTGTCATACACCCCAAGCTCTGCTTTCTCTTTATACTCTCCCTCCTCTTTAAATACACCGTGCATTTAGATGAGGCGAATGTCTGTAACCTTTTCTAACAAGACAAGAGAATGTGCTTTTATACTTAGGAGGTGAGTAAGATTGATGCCATGAAGAGACACAGGGGACCACTGTAAAACTCCCAAGCAACATAACCACTATGAAAATACAATCTCTTTCTCATCCCTTGTTGTGTCTTTTAGAAAAAGTGCTTGTGTAGGGAAAATCAGCTCATTAAAATGCATAAGGTTTAGCTTGCCTGACTGTCACCAATAATCAGAGTAATTTTATCTGCAATCCGTACCATAGTCTCTTGTTTGTACCAAATGTAGTTTTGAGTTTAAAGGGTGTGGGAATGACTTTTTAAAATATCTCCACAACCCATGGTCCCATTTCCCTCGCACAGCCCCCCGGAAAGCCCTTGGACACCTTTCTGGGTCCTTATAGCCCTCTTCCCAAGCACTCACCAGCCACACCCTGGCAAGTGAATACAACTTCCTGTCCATCAGAATGGCTTCTCTCAAGAGTTTTTTTTGGCTTCACCTACAAGACAAATATAATCGCTGTTCTGTTATCTCTTTTATGACACCAGACGTATGGAGATTTTCTCTCCCTTCTGAGCACTACCCTGCCTACTTTTAATCTTGATTTATTTTCCTCCCACAGTCCTACCCCAGAGATTTTTCAGAAAGTGAGAAAACTATTAGAGATTTGAGAATGAATATGTAAGTCCCCACGCTGTTGAAATCTTATTTCCAACCCAGAGCTGAGGTGAACAGGGAGGAAGAAAACTATGACAAACCTTGGTGAAGATGACTTTACAGGAAATGTTCTTCTGTAGGTGGATTCCTTTGATGGCAATTTGGGTATTTATAATAACATCTCCTAGAAGAAAACCTATGATGGGGAATCAACTTCATCACTGTTCATCAGGACTCAGTGGAAATGAGGATGTTTGGAGATTTAGGGGGGAAAGGGGTTCAAACCTGAATCTGGAGCCCCTCACCGGCCCACGCGCTGGAGGCTTTGCCCCCAGTGGGCGGCGTTATTGGGAAATCTAGCCGGCGGGGGGAAGGACTTCGAGGGGATTTGCCCTTGAATGGGCCATGGGCACCCTGTCCCCTTCCTTTCTCGCGGCCTGGCTGCCCCGCGGTGAGCAGCTCCCTCTCCCCGGTTCTCCCACCGGCCCAAGGACAACAGGGCCAAGGGACCACACGCTGAAGCCTCCCAAAGCTTGAGCCGGAGTAAACGTTCCTCCATTTAAGTTGATTCCTCTCAGGTTTTCATCACAGCAACAGAGAGCTGAGCAGTCCAAGCTGCTCTCCTAGCCGTTGTGGGTGTGTTAGACAGTCCGATCCTTCTTCTCCAGGAACTGGCGTCTCCGTGGAAGGGGACCCTCCTCGTGCCCCACCTACCAGGGCTGGAGTCTGAAGGACTCAGATTCCTTCCGGGCAGCACCCGGAGCCCAGGCTCAGAGCTCAGCGACCCTTCCTGGGCTCCGGGTGTTTCCTGGTCCTCACAAGATCGCAGGATGTTTTGGCCACAGTATAATTGCTGTTTTCTCTGTAATCTTACTGACGCCAGGAATTACAGCAGAGTCAGTGGGAATCCCGGGCATGTGAGAGAAGAGAGTGTCAGCGTGTGAGATTATCGTGCCTCCTCCTAGAAACAAAAAACTGTGGGGCATCCCAGGGACAGATTTTAAAAATACAGAATAAAATCCAGCTTCTTTTCTTCAAGGACAGGGAGGGAAACTGAAATCCAGGGCTTTTTAACATTTCATTCATTTTGACAGAGTGGAACCTGGACGTTCCCTCATCACTGAGAGAGAGGCAAGAAACACTCACGCTGGGGATGGCTTCTTTTGCTTTTCTCTTTCTTCCTTCCTTTCCTTCTTTCTTCCTTTCCTTCCTTCCTTCCTTCCTTCCTTCCTTCCTTCCTTCCTTCCTTCCTTCCTCCCTGGGAGAGGGTACTGTGGATTGAAACCAGAGCCTTTGCCCTGAGCTACACTTCCTCCAGCCTAGTTTTTCTTTTTACTTCTTTCATTTTTGGGGACAGGCTCCCACTGGGCTAGAACTTGTGATGCTCCTGCTTCGGCTTCCCAAAGTGCTGGGATCACATGTGTGTGCCACCAAAACTCCCTGAGATATTTTCTGATGCAGTGGATTTTGCTGGATACTATTTATTTTCGGGAAGTGTGCAGACCCTAAGAGTGTACACTCTATTTTTTTGGTCTTTTTGCAGTAATAACATGAAAAGAAAGTTCTAATTCCCAAACCAGAACAATGCACATATTTTGTAAAATGACTTTGGAAAAAAAGCAAAACAATCATGCAGCTGCTATTTTAAAAGGACTCAGAATAATAATTGTGAAAGCTCCAGACAATTAAAGTGGACACATTATATTTTCTACTTAGTTTGCTCTGAGTTCCAACTAACCAGGGAAATCCAGGACAAGTCTAGTTCAGCAATCCTATATACGCAAAAGCATTCTGATGTGCCTTACAGTGACAGTCTCCTTCCCAAAGTGGGAGCCCCAATGTCTCTGAAAAGAGAATCATCGCCAGATTAATGAAGAGTCGTCATTCCACCTGTGATGTTCGTACCAAACCCTAGAAGAGATGAACACATGTGGGACCTAGGCAAGAAAAGAGAGACTGCCCAGAATAACCTCAGCCAACTTTTACCTTTTCCTAGGGTATCTCTGCTCCTTCTCGCTGTCCTATCCTTGGAGGATATGTCACATGTATGCACATGCAAATATCCACGTAGATTCAAATATGTTTTCCAATGTTAAAATTTGCATGTTTATTTTATTGAGTACAAAAGCACGTGGAGAAGAAAACCTTGCTTACGATCTCATCACGTATGAGAACCTACTCTGTTTTTAAGATTTCCAAGCCTTTTTAAAACCTCCTCTAATCCCGATTTTACCCAATAAAGCATATATCTTATGGCATTAAAATGTATGTGTCATTTGCTGAATATCCATGTAATATCCATCGGCAAGTTTGAATCATAACTTACAAATATGTTTTCTTAACATTGTGCATTTTGATTTTTTCTGATTTTTATTGTTGAAAAAGTTTTGTTTTTGACATACTAAATTTCTAAGAATTCATAAGGTAGAAGTAGTTAGTTTGAAAGGGAGGCATGGTCGTTTTGAAGGGCCCCATTTGCCAGCAAAAATCTACAAACCTGAGTATGTATTTAGCCTTTCTATCATGATTATTAAAGTTGGGGCCCTTGTCTACCCTAAATTGTAGACAAATATTAGACAAACAGGAGATACAGAATAAAATATTCTAGATTCCTTTCAGCTGTCTGCAAACTGTTTTAGAAAACTACTAAGGATATTTTCAAGGAAGTTATCACAATCATTGAAGTATAATGATATTTCCTAAGAAAATAAATACCCGTCAGCAGAGACATGGTCTCTTAACCAGGACAGGCTGAGCCCAGAGACCAGTGTGTACCAGCATCCTGAGTGTTTAGAGAAAGAGGTCAGACAGGAAGAGGCTCCCTAACCTGGCCCGGAGGATCCCCCTGGAGCATCCCCAGCCAGGTGACGTGAGATCCAGACAAGCATGACATGCAAATCCTGAGCAACAATCAAAACAGGTGCTGCCCCTGGGCAACAGGTGGACTAACAATGGGTCAGAAGTGGGGTGCCAGGACCTTGGGATTCCTGGCATGTGGAGCAGTTTGGATCAGAAGCAATTTACTAACCCATACCCAGTGGATCTCAATATCTGGGGGAGCAGTGTGGTTTTGCTGACTGCTACCAGCTGAAAGAGAACCGACAGGGCCAGCAAGGGCAATTTGATATCAGGAACTCAGCAGGCCATGGCCGGTCAGGGCAGGTCAAGGATTAGCAGGAGTGATCTTTTCTGTGCTTCCTCTGCTAGCTTAAGAGTGCCATAAATTGAGCTGCACAGAGTACAAGAAGCACAAGACCATCCCCACCTGACCCTGGGAGAAGGTGGAGACCCATCAAACAGTTAACCTCCAACCCTCTTTCTACTTGTTCTCCAGAGGGCAAGGGAGGGGAAAAGGTAATGATGAAATAAACATGCAGAGACCTAAACTCCAAATGCACCTGGGATTGTTCTCGTCAGTAAAGGAACATTTTGTTTTGCTCACAGATTGTTTAGTTTCTAGAACTCTGCTGTCTTGTGCTGAAGCCACCAACCCTGGATGACTTTTTAAGCAATGGAAATAATGGGAAAATGCTCCAGTTCCTCTGTCACCCCAACCTCATTCAAATCACTCAACAGCCACATGGAGCTTGCAAACAGGGAGGCAAGCATCCTTCCTTACAGGAATAGGAAGATCTCCTGGATAACCCTGCTCCAGAAATGTTTCCATAGCAACATGGCAGCTCCCTTTGGTTCAGTCTGTTAATAAAAAAATCTCTCCTTGTGCTTCCTTCTGCTAGTGGAGGAGACCTGCTAGGAAATGCATAAACCATCAAAATGATGGGTTCAGGACTAAAACTTCGCTCTTTAAAGCCCATAGAAATGGTACAAAATATGTAAGATAATTTGGACTAAGTACTAAACATCCCTGAAAACAAATAATGTTAAAGACCTAAGAAATGTTATAGTCACTTCTACAGATTCAGTGACTTAATAGAAACAAAAAAAAATTCTAAATACAGTATTCCCTCCTTGTTCACTGGGACTATGTCTCACGACCAACTGTGGATGCACAAAACCCCCGATAGTACCAAACCCAATTACTATTGTTATTTTAAAGACAGGGTTTCACTAAATTGCCCAGGCTGGGCAGGAACTTGTGATCCTCCTGCCTCAGGTTCCCGAGCACTGGGATGATAGGAGTGTGCCACTGCAGTAGGCTAATACCACACTCTGCTATTCTTCTGCCTATGCACATAGGATAAATTTCACTTTATAAATTAGACAGTGTCTCAGTTACTCTTCCTTCCCGGGGCACACACAACTCAAAGGAGGAGAGATTCATTGTGGCTTGCAGTTTCCATCCTCGGCTGGCTCCAAGGCAGTGACGGCATGGCAGAGGGGTCTGGAGGATGAAAATGTGCCAAAGCCAAGGCAGCCAGGAGGTAGAGAGAGTTAAAGGGACTGGGGAAGGAGACGCACACATCCAGGTCACACCCATAGGCTCCTGCCTCTTCCATGTTGTCCAACCAGACCCTCCTCCTCATAACAGTCAGCGATGGATTCTTGGCAGATTAATCCACTCATGAGTGTAACACCCCACGACCCAGTCAGTCACTTCCCAAGGTCCCAGATCTGACACTTTTGTGGCATCCCAAATCTCAGCCATAACACAGAGTAAGACATTAATAATAATACAACAGAACATTTATAAGGTGATGATAAAATACTGTGATCACTATCTTTGTGCTCTGGGGCCACTATTAAGTAATATAGCGCTATTCAAACATAGGCACTGCAAAACCCAACAAGCGACCTGATAACCAAGATGGCCAGTGACCAGGGAACAGGTGACATATGCAGTAGGGGTCACTGGAGAGAGGCGCAGGTCAGTCCCAGTGGAACAGAGCAGCATGGAAGGCGGCGTTGTCATTGGACTCTGAAGTTGTGCACTTAAAACTCAGGAACTGCCTCTGTCTGGAATTTTCTGTTTAACATTTCAGTGTGGTTGACCATGAGAGAGGGAAACACATACAGAGTAACTGAGGAAGAGGAGGCTGACGACCTCCAGATGGGGCATGGGCAGAGCTGCCCTTCTCCAGAGACCTGCGCAGGTCTGGGGACACCGTGAGGCTGCGCCTTTCCTTGGACAAAGAACGTCTGATGTTCTGTCCAAAGTGTGGATTCGATTTCATAATAACACGTCTTAAAACTATAATTTTTTCCAAAACAATGTTCAATATTTATCATAGATAAATGTCATGGTATAAATATGGTTTTTAATTTCAGGAACATTTCATTTTTCAAACCATCAAGTCATGGTTATTTAATTATGCAAGAATGCTAATTAAGCCCACAGGGAGGAGAGCTCTGATACTCGTCTGTGCGCTTTTATATTATGTGAGGAAACCATTGATTACATCTCCATATTAACATTATTTACTTTATCCACTGAAGATGACATTTAATGCATTGTCTGGCTCGCACACTATTCCATTTAACAAAGTCAAATGAGAGCTACGTTTTGGATTTTTCTGAGCCTAATGATCAAAAAGAAACAGCACAGATAATCTAGCCTTGGGAGAAACCAGGGAAGGAGGAAGCAGAAAAGTCAGTGGAGAATAATGATCTACAATAGAAGTAACTGATCTTTTTATTTGACTATTTGATTTAGAACATGCCGGAGGCTTGGAGCTCCCTGCTGTATTTACAAACAACAGCTGCAGTCTCTCTCTCTCTCTCTCTCTCTCTCTCTCTCTCTCATTCTTTGTCTCTCTCTCTCTCTCGTTCTTTGTCTCTCTCTCTCTCTCTCTCACTCTTTGTCTCTCTCTCTCTCTCTCTCTCTCCTTGGAAGACATTCATGATGAGTGAGTTGGGCAGCAGTTCCTTTACCTGGGGCATGTGGAACCTAGAGCAGGAGGGTAGGAATGCTCAAGGCCCCCTTCAACATGCCCACACAGATCCACTCCACACTTCCTCACGTATCACCCTGTACCCAGGTACCTAGGACTCCTGTAGTTGACCCTTTGGCCAGAATCACCCCAAAGCAAGAGGGTGCTTGTGACCATCAGGAGGTGAGGCTGGTTGGGATCTCAAGAAAGCAAAGACCAGGGTGACTAATGTGAAGCGTAATCTCCACAAGTTTTCAAGCAACCACCTGAACAGTTTCCTCAGTGCATGGGACATTTAAGGTCTCATCGTGGGTTCACTCCTGCAGGGCACATAGGTAGCTGGCCAGGTCTCAGGAACCTGGCCAGGTCTGCAGTCAAGGGAACAGGATGTGTGGGCCCTACAGATGGCCACAATGAGCAACTGGCAGGGAAGGGAAGATCAGGCCTCCAGATGGGATGTTTGCAGGCTTGGGCTGAAGGAAGACACCTGGCTGGCAGAGAGGACCCCTGGTGGGAATTCCAGGGGTCTCTGATGAACAAAATCATTTCCTGCAAAGAGAGCCAGGAACAGACGGGAGGAACAACAGCTCATGCAAAACAGGAATGCAAGAAGGGCCCGAGGGATAGGACTTCTGTTGGTCGTCCCTGGTTTGAGACTTGGCAGCCGAGTTGCAGGGCTAAGCTTCTGCGGATGGCTGGCAGCAGATGCAGGCTGCCTGGGGACGAGACTATGGCTGGATGGGCACTGAGATGGGGAACAGCCTCGGGCTCTCAGCTTCCAGGTGTGTCTGCTTTGTCCTTTGAGCATCCACAGAGTGGTGAGGCTGGGGAATGGCCAGTCAGCAGGCCAGCTTCTTTTAAAACGTGAGGAACAAAGGAAATGAACCAAGCTAGGGATGTGCACTCTCCTGCCTCATCTGCCAGCATTTGATCTAAGGCCCCCAGTGGACGCACAGACACATGGTGCCTCTGATGAACCACTTTTTCCTGTAGACACCATACACACTGCTGAGAAAGTTTAGCTTGTAAATTAGGCACATGAAGAGATTAACAACAGCAAATAAAATAACATAAAATAAAAGCCAGGCATGGCAACCCTGTGATAGTAGCACTCTGGGAGGCTGAGGCACTAGGATCTCCAGTTCAAGCCCAGCCTGGTCAAGTTAGTGACTTAGAGAGTCCCTGTCTCAAAAGGTAAAAAATAGAGAAGGTGCTATGGATGTAGCTCAGTGTGAAGGCCCTGGGTTCAACCCAGTACCACAAAAGTAAGAACATAAACAAGTACATTTTATACTGTTGTAACACAGAACTGTGCTCTGTGTATGTCTGTCTATCAGTCCGTCTGTCTTGTTCTCAGGATATCCTGTTGTACTCACTGCACTTTGGAGCATACCACGCACAAGTGACATTGTGGGAGTTGAGGTTGTGAAAGTGGTGGACAGTGTCCACCTGTAGGAAGATGCTGCAGGCTCCCTGAGTTCCCACAACAAAATTCCCATTGCAGAGGAGTCTGTGAGTTGAACCCTTTCTTCCTGGGAATAATTAGAGCCTTTTTGGGTTGCAGGTAGCCTGTCCATTGTGACCGCATCTGTCCCCAAGTACGGATGTGCCCACTTAGGACTAGAGCTCCTTGCAGCCTGGAGGACATGGTCAGACAAGTGCCCAGGAAGAGCTTGTGGGCAACTAAACATATTGATGTACAACCCTTTCCATCCTGTGTACCTGCAGGAAGCCAAGAAAATCACTGTGTCCTACTGCTCCTTTTGATTTGGTCATTAAGAGTTACATATGGTGGCACATGCCTATCTTCCCAGAACTCTGGGAGGCTGAAGCAGGAGGACGGCAAGTTGCAGCCCAGCGAGGGCCATTTAGTGACTTAGGGAGATCCTGTCTCAATATGAGAATAAAAGTAAGGATATAGCTTAGTGTAAAGGCCCTGGATCCATTTCCCAGTAGTGCAAAAGTAAAGTGAAATTAAATTAAATTAAATTTCACCAGTAGTGTTCTGTAGCACTACAAAGGACAAATAGCTGGTGTGGTATGGGAGGAAGCCTGGGGAGGCAAGGCCACTCCAAGGTGTCCTGCAGGCTGGAGGAGCTGAGGTGCTCACAGCACAGGTCACACTGCCCTGGTGGCCCGAGGAAGCAGAGCTGAGGCTCAGCCCGAGTTGGGGCCAGGAGGCCCCCAGGTGCACATGGTGGGGGAGGCGTCCATCCTCTTCCCCAGGTGTGCTGCAAGGGTGAGAGCCCACCTCTCAGCAGGTGCTCTTGCGTGAGCTGCAGGAGGCAGTGCCATCCTCGAGTCACACAGGGCCACTGTACGCTGAGGGCACCTGCACCCAGCCTGGAAAGAGCCCGCAGCTGAACGCCCTGAAGAGCCACTCTGCTGTCCAATCCCATTGCTTGGAAATGCTTGGGTCTTTTCTTAGAGAGGCAGGTACTGAGGACTGAACCCAAGCTACACAACTCGACCCCTTTTAAATTTAAATTATTTTGAGGCATAGTCTCACTGACCTCATTGAGTCTGGACTTGAACTCAAGATTCTCCTTCCTCAGCTTCCCAAAACGCTTCGCTCTTAGGGAGTTCTATGCCCAAGGGAGAGCAACACCAGGTCACTCATTCTCCATTTCACACACTCACAACTTTCCCCTAGGAGGGGTTTAGCTTTGAGCTTAGCCTTGACCAGTATGAGAGGAATGTCTCCCCAAAGCCGCTGATTTCAGCCTGCTAAGAGCACCCAGGGCTGTGAAAGGGGAATGGGGGGATGGATAGGATCGAGATGTATTATGTGCATTGGAACGCAAAAGTCTATAAGACCCACAGGCACTGGTAAAGACAGGAGGAAAGGGGGAGCCCTGGGGTGGTCTGGCTTCACTTCCCCAGCCGTCACTGCCTGCTGTTGCCCCATCTCAGGGGCTGGCAGCTGTCGGGGTGACGATGGTGTACCTACTCCTTCCTGGTTTCCCTGCGGCTTTTATCTGGCATGTTCAGGTTGGCCTGGGTTGCATAATGAGCTCAAGGCTAGCCTGGACTATGTAGTGAGACTCTGTCTCAAGGAAACAAATAAATGAAAAATATATTACATAATAAACAATTTAAGGAAAAAATGTTAGTTTTTTCCACCATATAGTTTACCTCATCTCAGGCTTCTTAATAAATCCTAGAATTTGCACATTTTCAGAATAATTGTTAACACAAGCTTCCACTTCATTGTAGGATCTACCTAAAATCACAATGTGCTGTTTTTTTATTCTCAGGACACTGGCATGGCTTGTATAGATGTCCTCCAAAGACTCATGTGCTCATAGGGGGGTTTATTGGAGCTGGCTTGATCTAGGATGTGTGATACCAGAATTAAGGGCATTTGGTACTAAATTAATCCACTGATTGGATTAGCACAGTTCTGGGTGTGGATAATGGGAAGGCCCACATGGAGTGTGGTGGCGCTACCCAAGAAGTTGTAACCTAGGCGGCATAAAAGGGAAAGGGAGGTTCACTGCTGCTGCTGTTGCCTCGTGCCTGCCCTGCCATGGACTGTTTTTCCTCTGTGATGCCACCGTGCCTTGAAGCCAACCAACAATGGACAGAAACCTCACAAACTGTGAGACAAATATACTTTCCTCCTTTAAGTTTGAGAGTCGGGTATTTTGTCTCAACAATGAAAGAAGTGACTAAGATGGTCACAAAGGGATAAAGTTGTTGAAACACAAAACTTCAAGACCCATAAATGTGCTAGACAAGCCAGGCACAGGATGTTGGGGCTAGGTGTGACTATGGTGGCTGTTTGGTTGATGTAACACGGACTCTAGAAATAGCCCATCACATCCTCCTCAGAGCAACCCTTCCTGAAGATGAGGAGGCAGTGTTTACGGAACTTGCACAAGAGTTCCGAGAAAATGATAGTTGGCAGTGTTGGCATGCCAGCCACAGAAAGCTGCCTCTAAGACCAGACTCCATGTTCCTACCTTCATAGCTCTCCAAATTCTCTCTGAAAGCCTGTGTATCAGAAAACAAGGCACACACATATAACAAAGCCTTAGCATCATGTTTGGTGGCACGGGGTGAGAAATCTTCCTGAAGGTGTAAATCCGTGCCAGGTGGCAAAGCAATCTTTGGTCAAGCTGTCACCTTCCACAGCTTGGAAATTGTTGGGTAGAATTGTAACTCTAGCAGAAGGAGTGCGATAATAGAATATTTTTACTGTGTATTGGTTGCTACAAGCTGTACTTGACATGGTGCTAAAAGGGAAGAGAAAGAAAAAGAGAGGGAAGAGAAGGGAGGGAGAGGGAGGGAGGGACAGAGAGAGACAGCTAGGGAAAACTGATCATTGGCTTCTCCTGGCAGCAGAAATCAAATGGAATAGAAAGGTCTGAAACTCTGCAGATTTACGTGGTGGTAAATTGAGTGCTTATGTAGCCCAAATTTTAAGGAGGCAGGAATCTGAGGAAAGGATTTGCAGTGGTGAAGTCCCAGGAATCAAGAGAAAGCCCCACGAAGACAATGACATCCTCTGCTCTTGTAGGTAGCTCCACTATAGTCTGGATTAGGTGCAGAGAAAGGGCCGGGAGTAAGAAAAAAGAAGAATCTGGTGTGGTGGTAGACACAGAGCTAGTTGAAAATATGTATTTCCCCAGTGCTCAGGTTTTTCCAACTTTTTTGTGGAGAAAGTACTGATAATTGAACCCAGGGACTTAGGAATGAGCTATATCCTCAGCCCTTTAAAATTTTCTTTTAATTTGAGACACTAAGTCACTACTACTAAGTCATGAGTCTGGCTCCAATTTAGAATTCTCCTGCCTCAGCCTCCTAGAATGCTGGGGTTACAGGTTCCTGACATTTTAACAACTGTCAAATAAGGGATGAACATTAGTGTATAATTGGCAGGGCATAATTCCTTTTTCTTTGTTTTCTTAATAGTACATGAAACAAAATAATGTGGATGTTTACAACTGATAACAGGACAGGATTTTCTGAGGAATAAAATCGCCTTTGGCTGTGTGTTTACTTTCGGAGATGGAAAACACCCCTGGGTGCTCAGCATTGGCCAGCAGGGGTCAGGTGGGAAGCTGTGCGCAGCCCTGAGCTCAAAGACAGGGAGACCAGGAGGATGACGGGAACAGAAGACCCCGCCCCACAGCATGCAGAGGAGGAGCCCGCTGTCCCAGAGACGTCCGTTGCCCGTCCAAATTGCTCGAGGTCACGAGCACGACAGGAACAGCAGCGTAGCTCTTGGGTGCAGAGGGCAGCATCTTTTTTTTGGCTTTCTTTCCCAATAAAATTATTCTCTTTGGGCTTCATTATTTTTCCACTTTTGGCATTGTAAAGGAGAAGCCTACTGCCAATTATTCATGCTTTTTCTCTGCAGATAGACATATATATATATATATATATATATATATATATATATATATATATACACATATATATACACCAGAAATTGAACTCAGGACCTTGCGCTTGCCAGACAGGCACTTATGCCACTGAACTATATCCCTGGCCCTCTTTTCATATCACATACATTTTATTTTATACTTTAATTTAATTTAACTTTATTTTATTTTATTTATTGAGACAGGATCTCACTCTGTAGTTCAGGATGGCCTTTAATTCACTATGTAGACCAGGTAGGCTTCTAACTCACAGTTATCCTCCTGCCTCAGCCTCCTGAATGCTGGAATCACAGGCCTGGCCACCTGGCCCGAGCTGCCCACTCATTTTATAATGTTTTCCTTTATTTTTGAAAAATCAAAAAACTTACCTGGGCAAGTCTGGATAACAACTTCTGTGCAGTTTTAGTTTTCCTCTTTTAAAAGCTTTCTGCAGGCTGAGACAGTTTTTTCTCTGGGTCCCACGGCTTTGTCCCTTTTCTCCTTCCAGTTGGCCACTGTGTCCACACACACACACACACACACACACACGCATGCACACACACACGTGCATGCACACATACACGCACCCCTAACAACACACAGATGTAGAGCTGTGTTCCAGCTTCTTCCCCCTCGATCTGTAGCTCCCAGCCTCTATCACTGTACTTGGTCTTCATCAGTTAATGTTTAGAGTCCTAAGTGCAGGAAAATTCCTACACATGATGCTTGGTTTCCTTCCTGTTGCATGTTATCAATTCTGCCTCTAGGAATTTGCATAATCATGTTTCCCACCAGAAAGCGGTCTTCCCTCACTTCTGATCACTCTCATTTGACAGTACTAGGTTTTCTTCACTGTGATGGAGAATATGGATGAGAAGCTTCGGACAACCCCCTCTGGGCTGTGTCTGATACGGTGGCGTCTAGGTTCAGCACTCACCGCTCATAGTGCTCCTTTCTGTTGCTTTTCACATGTTTCCGCATTTTTAGCTGGTCGTCGGCTGGTGCCTTTATTCAGGCTTGGGGTCTGACATTTTCTAGTTTGTTTCAGTTTCCTGAGGATACAGCCATGCTGTTGGGACTCTGCAGGAGTCACAACAATGCCCGTGTCACCTGGTCCTTCGGGACCGCTGGCCCAGCCACGGACCGCAGAGCCTTGGTGCTCCTGCCTAGCCAGCACTGCACGATGACATTGGTGCCATCTGTCGGGAGGGGCGCAGGAGGAGGATGGAATGGGCTCCCTAGCGGGGAAGCACACGCTCACGTCTGCCTAGAGCATCAGCTCATGAGTTCAGTGTTCAGACTGAAGTCCCGTTTGCACTGTACCTCTTTCCCAAGCTGTGCAGAATTCACCATCTGAAGTCCACACCGCCACAGCCGCAGCCACAGCCACAGCCCACATTTCTTCCAGCTGCCTCCTCCTGAGAGCCGGGAGCTTCTTCAGGGAGGCATCAGCTGCCTCTCACCTTGCACAGAGGCAGGGAATGCACACTCCAGGCCTCGCAGCTGTCCAGGGTGGTGGTGGTGGAGAGGGAGGGACCTCTTTAAAATCCCAATATCTCTAGCCAGGCATGGTGTCTCACACCTGTCATCCCAGCCCTCTAGGAGGCTGGGGTGTGGGGGCAATGGTGATTTCTCCCTCCAGCCCTGCGCTTCTGAAGCTCTGTTGTTCACTGCCTGATTCTCAGGCTGCCCCTCCCCTGGCCTGTGTCTCCGGTGTGCTCTGCAGTCATTCTGTGCTACACCAGGAGGACACGCAGGGAGTTAGGGATGTGAAATACCACAGGGATACATGCGTGGTCTCAGTTCACCAAGCCTTACTGTCTCTGCAGTGCAGCTTCACGTCTTGGTCCCTTCCCCATTCTGTTTAGCCGTGGAGCCCAGCCCACCTGGTGCAGAAATCGCCAGATAAACAGATACATCGAATTGTATTAGTTCTGACTTTCTAAATTCTTGGCTCTGTGACCCCAGGCAAGTTGTTCTGTTCTGCTCCGGGTCTATAAGACCCCAGTGCTAACAAGAACGCTCTTCAAATATCTGTTCCTTTACAATTCCTACCCATGCTCTTGGACTGAGCTAGTTTTCGATACCACATAGGCACCCTGTCTCTCCCTCTCTTCTTCTCCTCCCCTCTCCTGAGCAGCTGTCCAGGGTGGTGGTGGTGGAGAGGGAGGGACCTCCCTTTAAAATCCCAATATCTCTAGTTGGCCATGGTGCCTCACACCTGTAATTCCAGCCCTCCAGGAGGCTGATGCAGGACAGTCAGAAGTTCATGCCTAGCTTAGGCAATTTTGCAATTTAGCAAGAACCTGCTTCAAAATAAAAAATAAAATGAGTACAAAGGGTTGGGCATGTGGCTCAGTGTAAAGGCTCTGGGTTCAACCTCCAGAAAAAATCTACCCAGGGTTCCTTATTGCTGGGAGGCAGAGGCATAATTGCCTCTTAGGTAAGACAATTGGAGCCTCAGAAGGTGAATTCACCACCTGAAGTCTGCACCGCCAATGTCTGTGAGGGCCAGGCTCTGACTTGGGACCAATCTGAAATCAAGATCGCGGTGCTTCTGTGTTTCACTGTGTTCAAACAACAAAGGGAGGAAAATCGGACCGACCAAGGGGCTCATGATTGCTAAGTTTTCGATTCCAGTTCTAAGTCATCCTTTCCCTCCCTGGATAGGCCCTGCAGCATGAACACAGTCTGCCTAGATGGGGCCAAATCGAAAGAACTTTCAGTACGGCCTTATGCCGTACTGGCCCAACTCCACTCAGAGACCTAAAAGCTCTCAGCTCTGGTGCAGCAATGAACGGTTGTCCGTGAGGCCCCTTGGAGGGCTGGGTCTGCTTCACAGGCCGGCAGTGCCAGGAGGGAAATGACCTAGCAGCTGCAGGAACAATGCCATAGGCTGCCAGCCTGCACCTGCTGGCATTAAGAGGGTGCGCGCTTTACCACACTCGTGTAGGCCATAGAGCGATTTCTAAAAATGAATGTCACTAACCAGCCACTGGATCTTTGAAACCTAAGCACAGCATGTGTTTCAAAATTTACACTGATTTGCTCAGACGAACATGGGTCATATTGCTTATGACTCAGGACCTAGCGACTGCTACCAACAGAGCCACAGTATGTGGATGTCCAAAGGGAAAAGAGCTTCCTCTCAAGGTAACTTCTGCTTGAAGGGCTTGGTACCCCAGAGGGTGCCTTTTCAGGAGGCTCTTAAGATACAAATGGTCTCTAAACCCCAACTTATCTCACGTTTCCCTTCAGCAAGCCAGAGTCACCATTTTTTAAAACCTATTCAACAACACTGGTCACCGAGGCAGATAAAAACTAAATTGCCAGATGATTACTCTGAAGAATAAACTCATACAGTGAAGCCCCAAAAGATGCCTTCAAGATTTTCTGAACTGTTTTTGGAGGGTCCATTCAAAATATAGAAAATACTTTTTCTTGGCATGAAGAATACAAGTTTCATTTCCAAAAGAGTTCAGTAAAAGATGTTTTCTCGTCCATCCCCATGTGGAACAAAGAACATATTTAAGACACAAGGTCATTCTGCTCCAAAAGGGACATTTTCAGACTCATTTCAGGATTCAGGATCTTTTGCACTGTGTATGAAAGAACTATTTTTAGCCTAAACATGAGACTTCTATTTCGAGGCTGAAATCAGCTGATGTGGCCTTATTTATGGTCTGACCCCACAGAGAGGTGAAGTCTGTTCGCTCTTGGACTCAGGTCTGTAAATTCCAACTTAGACTCTAAACCCAGGAGGCAGAAGGTGACTTAAAGCAGCATCTCCTTGGAGTTTTCAGGCCTCTAAGAGGTTTTTTTCCTTCTTAACCTCTTAAAATCTTGACTCATACATGTTAAATTAAAAAGAAAAGAAAGTGTGGCTTATATTCCGTAGCTAAATTGCATCTGAGATGCTTCTGTGTCTTTGCCTCATTCCTCATGCTAGCCTAGAAGTCTGATCCTAAACTTCCTTTAGTTTCTGCATTCTTCACACTGAAATCTGCCTTCCTGGACTTTCCTGCATATTTTGTAACCTTCAATTAATTTTGTGGGGAGTTTTCTGATGGATTTGTTCACATGCTTTTATGCTTTTGGGAAATTAATGTACTATCTGATCTAAACATGATAAAACCAATTGTGCCCCCCCCAATAGAGTGCTGGCCCCTCTCTCAGGTTACTGAGTGTTAATTTAGTCCATCTTACTCATTCCTAGTTATGGCTATTCATTGTGCGTATGGCTCATAGACTACGAGGACTCTGAGTTAGTTATTTGATTGGGACGACACAATTTCAAAGTCCCTTTGCAAACCAGTCCTTGTAAACCTAGTGTAAATCAGCCCCAACTAACACCCATTTGAATAAATGTGCTTTTGTATAACTGAATTACACCTTCTTTTTCTAAGGAAGTGCATTTTAAGATATATGGAGCAATGAAGTTATAAGAAAAATAATCTAAAACCACGCAGAAAGAAGTAAAGAGGTAAGAGTTTACCAAAACCATGAATTTAATGGCTTTTCTCAACATGTTTGATTAGTTGGTAGACCCAAACACATTTGAAACTTAGAGTAACAGAAAATTTACCTCTCCATATCATCACAAAAGACTGATTTGAAGCCAGATTTAACATGATGGCGCTTCAATTTTATGAAGCACAACGACTTTTACATTGTCACTTTCCAATTGTTTTTATTTGGCCTAGTTTCCTTAAGTGTGCATTTCCCCAGTTTATGTGTGGCTTCAATTCATTCTTTTGTTTATACCATTTGAAGAACCCTGCTTTAACATCACCAAAGTGTGCATGACTACTCTGTCACTTCCCAGCTAAGGGGAGTAGAAATAAAAATGCTTGCACAGGTAACTGCTCGAAGGGGTACCACTGCTATTGTTATGGTTTGTGTCTAGATGTCCCCGTAAAGCCTCAGGCAGTCATGGGGGTTGGGCTCTTCGGAGGCAGCTGGATCTAGAGTTTGTGATTGATTCCTAGGGCAATGCTGGGATGAAGGGTGCTAGAATTAAAGGTGGGTGATTGGTGGATCAGTTCACTGACTGGATTGACACAGTCCTAATCCCAGAAGACTTGGTAAAATAGAAGGGGCAGAAAGAAAGAGGCTTGTACTCCTGCTTGATGCTTTGCTGCTGTCTGTCTGCCGTGTGACTGTTCTCCTATGCCACGTGCCACCCTGTCTGAGAGCCAGCCAATTATGGATTGAAACCTCTACAAACTGTGAGCTAAATAAACCTTTCCTTGTTTAACTTTGAGTGTCAGATATTTTGTCTCAGTAATGAGAAAAGTAACTAAGACAGTGATGTACAGGAAATTCCTACAACATTCAACGTCCAGGAAACAGCTAACATTTATAAACTTGCTAAACTGGAAAATCTCAGAATAAAATCTTTGAACAGTTAACTTTACAAAGGATTTGAGCCCAAATCCCATAATTAAGTGGTAGAAAAAGAGCTTAAACTAGGTGCTGTGATCTCCCAACCACTTTCACAGGCCAGAAGAGATGAAACTGAAAATAAACTAAAAATAAACGAAATACATGTTACACACACTCGCACGTGCATAAATTTTTCTTCTTTCCAAAGCCGTATTTCTATTTGGGTACATGTTCATCTTCATCTATAAGGGAGATGAGGTCAGTGTGATCACAGACTCAGATACACAATACTTTTTTATTTCCTTTTATAGTAGTTTATGTTTGCCATACCTAATAATTTAGTTTATCTTGGGGAACTGTCACATGTAAATGTTGCATCTTCACCAAGTTTGCTTCCCATTCCCCTCCCTGTTCCCACCCTCCCCTCTCCTCCTAACCCCAAAGCCCCTTCCCAGGTCCACACAGTCCAGCTCCTGTTCCCTATCATCTATCACTGATTTTGCACAGACACACAAATTCTAAGCAAGTTTCTAAATACAAGGAGCGCCTGATGAGCAAAGGTAAGATTTCATGGGAATTTTCAGGCCTCATAAAGGAGGCCTTCTTTTCATTTTTTAAAAGTGTTTTAAACCTTTGACAAAGATTGGACTCCAAAAACAGAAAGGCCAAGATCTCTTAATTCAGTAGTGAAATTCCACTTCAAGTGATTTCGCATCTTCTCCTGGTTTCCTACGGAAGTTTCAAAGTCACGCTGAAAACTTGGCTCAGATCTGTGTACAGGAAGCCAAAAGGTGCCCTGACGTTCTTACAGGTACCTGTAGTTGGCTTTCACATATACATTTAGTAGAGGGTTGTGGAAGGCCGTGGGTAGCTATCAGGTGTGAGGGACTTGGACTAGGAATTAGAAGTTCTCCTCTTATTCAAACCAAGGGCAAAGACAAAGAATGTTAAACAGGGAGAAGTGTCTCACGAGAGCATCAAGCAGACTGTTGGGCCAATGTGTGGAGCAGTATCGGCATCCATGGATTCTAAGCTCATCTCTATGCATTTCCCATCCACTGTCAACCAAGGATGTGCCAACTTCCTGCCCCTTTGATAGCACTTGGCTTCATGCATACTTTGCCTTTATTTTCCCAGCGGTGTTGGTTTATCACTAAGGAAATCAGGGAAAAACAATAGGAAAAACGAAGGTTCTGATTCTAAGACACTTTCTTTAACTCCAGCTCTGGCCCACTTCCTCAGTACACAGGCTGCGATGGTTAACTTTATGTGGCAACTTCACTGCATAGGAGTTCCCTAAATATTTGATGTGATGTCCCTCCTGGGGTCTCCCTGAGGGGATTTCTGGATTTGACTAATAAAAAATCAGTAGATGAAGCACAAAAGATGCCTCCCACCATGGGTGGACCTCATCCAACCAGATAAAGGTCTGGATAGAACAAAACCTTGAAGAAGGAGGAATTCACAGTACCTGCCTGACTCAGCTGGGACATCCATCCGTTCCACCTGTCAGACGGTGGCGGTGGGTCTTGAAGGCTCCATAACCATGTGTCTCAATTCCTTGTGATGTAGCCATATACTCATTTATCTATCTCTATGATCTATCCATCAGTATAATCATCTGATTGGTTCTGTGTTTCTTGGAAACCCTGGGTAATCTTGTGTGTGTGTGTGTGTGTGTGTGTGTGTGTGTGTTTCTAAAACACATCCTGGATTCTTCTAAAACTTTCACTGCCCTTTTTCTCTCACTAGATTGTTGCTATCCTCATTCCCCTGGATGGCAGCCAGAGTCCCCTAACCAGTTTATTTGTAGCATCTCTACACCCCCTAGACTATTTATCTCCATAGTTCCATTTATAAGTAAAAAGCACATTGTGACTTTTCTACATGTAAGGCCCCCCATCAGTTCTTCTCAGGACCTCCTCCTGTCCTGCCTTACCCAGTAACAAATGCTGGTGAGGTTGTGAGAAGAAAGGAACCCTTTTCCACTGTTGGTGGGAGTGTAGGCTGGTACAACCATTGTGGAAATCAGTGTGGAGATTTCCCAAAAAAACTAGGATTAGAAGTCCCATTGGACCCAACTATTACCCTTCTTGATATCTTCCCAAAGAATTAAAAGCATCATGCCACAGCAATATATGCACACCCATATTTATAGCAGCATAGTTTGTAATAGCTAAATCTTGGGAACAACCCAAATGCCCATTAACTGATGAACGAATAAAAAATATGTGATTTTTCTTGTTTATAGAATGAAATACTAATCAGGCATAAAGAAGGATAAACTTATGACATTTGTAGATAAATGGATATACTTTGAGACCATACCTTTTAGTGAAATAAATCAGACAAATATGGGTAAATATGAAATTGCCTTTCTAGTGTGAGAAACTGAAAGTGTAAATATGAACCAAAATGTATAATAAATATTGTGAAATAGGAAAAAAGAAATTTCAAAAGGAAAGGGGAACTAGGGAGGGTGGAAAGAAGGAAGGAAGAGAAAAGAAAAAAATGATAAAGGTAAAATAGAAATAAAGTTTTGTAAATAAGGAGGGGAAGAGGGGCTGAAGGGAGGGGAGGGGGATGGGAGAAAAAGAGGAATCAAGATATATCACACATACAAACTCCCTATGATGGATGGGACCATTGTGTATGTCTACATGGTAATAATAAATCTAATTTGTCTTAAAAAAGAAAGAAAAAGAGAAAAACAAAACAAAACAACCAATAAAATTTTTCTGGTGTCCACAGTTCTGTGGTAGTGTCCTGGGTAACTCCTCCAAGTCTGCAGCGGGATTAGTGCTGGGAGCAGGGCTGTACTTGGTCTCCAGTAGTAGGGGCTGGGGCCCGTGTCATCTGCCAGCAGCTTTCTGGGTGTCCCTAGGCAACCGGCCCACATCTCCTGGCCTGAGCACTGCCTCCTGTATTCCACTCCTACTGTCACATCTCTCTCCTTCCTCTCTTTGGAGAGCAGGGCAGGGGGGGTTGTGCTGTTCTCTCTACATTCACTGCCACTGCTGCATGCAGCACCTAACCTTGTCAATAAAGGTTCCAGAGAGCTGCTACGGCACACAACAAAAAAAGAAAAAGAAGGTGGGGAGCAGCTGAAGCTGGAAATCGATTACACGTGTTTGGGGGGCTGAGGCGGGAGCAAGGCCAGTCCCACAACACAGAGCACCAGAAGTGAGCTACGAGACCAAGCTGCTCCAGCCCGGAGGACACAGGCGCCTGAGGCGAGGGAGGCAAACAAGTTAAGCAGAGGCGTTTCATCTGACATCAACCTGTCAAGCATCTAAAACAATGCGCTGCAGTCACTGGGAAGGCTTCTTTTCTCCACCGAGAGGGCTCCACCTGACCTCAGCTTTCTGCATTTTCAGTTTTGCCTGCATTTTTTCACGGTCCTCCCCCAGGCAGTTTTTCAAGAGCTGCGCTGAATACAACAAAAAAATGAAAGGGGGAAAAAAAATGGTGGCCCACTGGGGAGAGAGCAACTTCCTGGTCACTCATTCCTGTGTGTGCCGGTGAAATTTGCTGCAGGCTTCAGTGTCCTCTGTTTAGAGGAAGGCAATAGAGGTAAGGGGCCTTATATCCCAGATCTATCTGGTGTGATTTGAGTTTGTACACTATTGCAGTCCATCAGTTTTTTGGGAATCTCTCAGAATGGTGGTGCCTGTTCCACGCAGCCAGCAAACCCATAGGATTTTTTTTTTTTTTATCTACAAGTCTCTTCAGATTGATTTGTATCAAGATGCAGGTCCCTCCCTTTCTTCCAATTACTTATATGTTTAGTTGATTTTCTCTGAGTAGCTCCAATATGGCTCCTTCTGTATTCAGCCATGTTAAATCCATCCCCCCTTTTTGATATAGGGTTTTACTAAGTCACTACGTTGCCCATCTGAATTCAATCTTTTGATCCTCCTGCTTCAGCCTCCCAAAGTGCTGGGATTGCAGACATGTGTCACCACACCTGGCTCACTGTTGTCTAGTTTTTAAGTGAGGAAATCAATGAGGGAATGAACGCGTTGATGTGTAGTTAATCTGCTCCCTTCTTTGTCTAGCTCATTAGTATGTCTATTCCCTGAGAGGGGTAGGACCAAATGTTCTCAGTCAGCACTCTCTTCAGTGTGGCTAAGGAGGTAATGGACAGCACAGAGAAACCACCAAAACATGTTGAATTAAGAAATGTGTGACAGGGGCTGGGGGTTTAGCTCAGCAGCACAGCCCCTGCCTGGCAAGCTCAAGGTCGTGAGTTCAATTCCTGGTACCAGAAACTGCCCCCACAAAAAAAAAGAAATGTGCAACATTTATTGGAATAGTATACATCACAGCAACTTGGCACAAATACACAATGTCCATGCGACATTCCCCTTAGTTATTTATTCATTAGTGCACTACAGTTAAAATCATTTAGGTAGTGAATGAACTTGACCACAAACACAAGTGCAAATAAATGTAAGGAGAACAGTGCTGCATTTGGTGGTGGCTTAAATGCTTCAAGGTCTTATGTATGTCAGCTTGGGCTGCTGTATCATATTGCTATAAGCTAGGTGGCTGAGAAAGGGCAGAATTTTCTTCCCCTTGCACTCATGGAGAGAGGTTCAGGGCACCCAACAACGGGGTAGATTTGGTGTCTGGTGAGGGCCCACTTCCTGTTCAGAGAAGCCCATGTTTTCAGAGTCCTCAGGAGGCAGAAGGTGGAAGCCGCTCCCTGGGGCCTCTTTTTAAAGTGCACCCAACCCATTGATGAGGGCTCCAGTCTCATGACCTGATCATCTTCCTCAATCCCCACCTCATGAAGCTTAAGGTTCAACGTATATATTTTGGAAGGAGGAGGGGAAACAGAACCATTTAACCTGTAACAAATCTTCTCTTATCACTAACAGAACACAAACAAAATTTAGCAGTTGCCATAAAGAACTCGGATCCCTGAAACAAACATACGGGTTTCCGTTTTGGAATGTCCTGATCAAGGGTTGACTATGTCACCTCTGGATGTGTGGCATATATTAACTTTCTGGAGGCAGGACTTGAGGTTAGTCATGTGTCAGGGACTTCTGTTTCCTTCCTTGGGCATCCTGAATGGGGTAACCTTCCCAACATCTTTGTGGAATTGCCTGAGCACAAAGGTATCATTCTTGTTGTGGTTTGCATTGAGAATACCCCCCAAAGTCTTCATGTTGAAGGGTTTCCCACCAGTGAAACAATGCTCAGAGGCGGGGCCTTTGGGAGGTGACTGAATCAGGACAGCTTCAACTTCCTGACTGGATTAATCCATTTATGGATTTACAGCCAGTGGGCTGTTGGAGGAGGTGGTAACTTTACAAAATGGCGCCTAGTTGAGGGAAGTAGGCCAGTGGGTGTGTGCTGGAAGGGTATATTTTATACCCAGACCTTTCTCCTCTATTTTTGCTTCCTGGTGATCTTGAAGTTTCTCTTCCATGTGCTCCCCACCCTGATGTTCTGCTTTGCCCTGGGCCCAAAGCAATGGGGTCAAGCAACCATGGACTGAAACTTGTGAAGCTACAAGCCAAATCTTTTTGCTGCTCTTTTATGACAGTGACAGCAAACCCATACAATCCTCAACAGTTTGATAAAGAGTTTGGTGCAGTTGACAATTGAACTAATTTTGAGGACTGTGGTCTAGAGTTCCTGACTCCTATCTTAAATGCTTATGGTAATACATTTTTTTTTTCAGATCAAGACATCTGTCCATATGTTTTCCTTTGTTTTTATTTTTCTGTTGTCCTGGTGTGATTCACTATTAGACATTATTGCTATTCCAAGGACAAAAGAAAGTTACATTTCCATATTTAATGGAAAATGGTATGTAGCCTCACTATGGATGAAATAGGATTGAATTTATAGACACGCAAGAACTGGTGTGGGTTTGTCTGGCAAAGCTGGCCACAGTCCTGGGGACTAAATCTTGGTGAAAAGTGAGAATGTTCCTGTTATTTAATGAGCAAAGTAGGCATCCAACAGGCATCAGACGCAGCTCATTTTCAGTTCAATTGTTTACTGTAATTCCAAACATGATTTTCATACGAGGAAAAAATTATGAATGTCCCAGTCTCTCACTGTGAGCAAGCCTTCATCATTACCCTATCCCACCGAATTTTTGTACTGATCCTTAGGAAATTAGGACCGACGACATACAAATACATGACAAAACTCTCAGGCTTCTGTGGTAACTTACTTGTTTTTGAAGACTTGTTACTATCTGATGTCAGAAGAGACAAACCCAGAATGTTTTGTTAGCATCAATTTCCTGGTAGCTTCAGTTTGTACTTGTTAAATTTTAACTGAGCTCACTCCACAGGCAGAGCTAAAAAGAGAAATCTCTCCTAGCACCGCTTCCAAGGCTATAACGAAAGCCACCCTGCTGTTGTGGCTCTAATAATAACCCCTTTTTTTTTATATGGGCCTTTCAAAGTTATAGGGTCACAAAGTGTCTTGAAATAAATCTCAAAGGGAACAGCAAATTCTAGAATCACACCCAAACTCTTTATGGCGGTAACTGTAATGGAGCTAATAAATTGTGGGTATAAATGAATAACTGCGATGTGGAGCTCGGAACCCCAGGTTGAGGTGTTCATCAGATAAAAATGACCAGGTGTTGAGAGGCAATAGGTAGGAAATATGAGCCACGGGGGCTTCACAGAGAGACTCCGGGAATGTAAGTTATGTTGCAATAGGACCTGGGGAGGGGAGGTCTGGAGATGAACGCAAAGGGAAGACAACTACTTAACCAAGAGGGGAAGGAAATCAGGAGGCTGAGATGATTAACATATGCATGAGCTTGTCAGCTGTAATTGGCCAGATTCTTTTAAAAGCAAGCTGCAAGCCCTGACTGTTTATCTTCTGAGATTATATCTTATGCAAAGCCCAAGGGAACCCAGCTGCTCCCGACTTCCCATAATGCGACTAACTTTTATCCTTTTCTTTGTTTCTTCTTTCCTTCAATATTGAGAAGGAGCAAAGAATCTGCATGGAAGTCTTCGCACATGTAGGCTGGAGAATCTGCCGGGTTCCCTGCCACAGTTCCAGGGTGCGAGGGAGCAGAATGTCTCAGTGAGGAGGAGCGAGGTGGACCCTTGCCATCTGTAATGACCTGGTTTTCTTTAAAGGGAGAACTTTCTCCTTTTTTATAAATTCCCAAAGCCCTTCAGCTTTTTAAATCTTAGCGTTTTTTACACTGTCCTAGTGTTCACACAAGAGTTTTGTTTTTTTGATTACCTTTAAGCCCCCCATAAGTGGGAGTTGTACACTACTAATTTTTTTGGCATTATTGTCATTTTGTTCATAATATAATATCAGCATTTTTCTGTCTTTGTTATTTATCTTCATAATAAGAACTCCTCAGGTATGGTTTACTCATTTATTCATCTATTAAATTTTTATTAGTCAGAAAAGACTTTCTTATATCTAAGGGACTGCTAAAAATCCATATTTATTTTAGTTGGGTTCATTCTCCAAGGTAGTGAAGGATTCCTCTCTGACTTCTGCTAAATTATAAATCACATATACAAGTTCCCTGTATTGGCATTTGCAAAATTGCTTTTACTGTTAGCTTGCTATATGACGTATTTTAAGTAAAGTTTAACTTCTTAAGGCACCTTGGAATTATGTTAATAGACCATATTTCTGATTATTTCATTATGCAACTATTGATTTGCAATTAGATACAATTTCCTGATTTTATGATACATTCTCTTGAACCAAAGAGAGGTTATTAGTCTATTAAGTCAATATTTTCACTTAACGCTATTGGAGAATTTTGTCAATACTGTGCCATATTATCTACCCTGTAACTATAGACATTTTGTAAGAGTTTTGCTCACTGTACTCCCAATAATCTTGTTCTGTCTTTGGGCACTTGTCTGATATAAAGTTCTTCCTAAACTAAAACAAGCATGCCTTTTATTTTCCTCCCTGGTTTTTGTAATGGACTTTGTGGAAATGAAAAGGAAACATCTCACCCATACAGAACCTGGCAATTACTTTCAAATACTTCCATGTCCTATATAATTTTCTCCATGTATTGTAGTTCACAGACCACTCCCTGGTGTAAGTACTGTCTCCTCCCAAATGGATTTTGTTTGTGTTCCTGACAGAATCCTCAAGGTAGCCCACTGACAGCAAGTATAAGACAGGACTAGTAGGTATGGTGGTACACTCCTGTAATCCCAGCACTTGGGAGGCTGAGGCAGGAGGATCACAAGTTTCAGCCCAACTTGGGCAATGTAGAGACTTGTGAGACCCTGTCTAAAAATAAAAAAAATTAAAAGGGCTACGAGTGTGACTCAGCATAAAGTTGCTGTATTCAATCCTCAGTACCTCAAAAAGTTAAAAAAATAAAAGGAACAGGTCAGGGTTATTGCTTATTCTGATATGTTTCCTGTGCTGCTAAGGCTCACAATAAGAATTCTTCAAAACTTACATCACTGTGTTGAATCATACTGAGGTTACAGCTCAATTTTTAGAAAATTATAAATGTATGTATTTCTAAAGTGCCACCCTGCCGGTCCGTTGCTGAATCAGGCGCGTGTAGACCTTGCTAGCAGGGATATTACCATTAATTAGGTAAACTGCAGCTGCATGAAATCCAGCAGGATAGGAGCAGAGCTCAGAGGCTGAGACCAGGGAAGTGGGAGGAGAAGGGGGAGGGGAAGAGAAGGGGTAAGGGGGAGGGGAGGGGAGGGGCAGGGGCCACCTGGCCCAAGGACTGCTGTGCTGATTGGGAGGAGGACGGGAGGTGAACACCAGAGAGCAAACTGCACTAAGGCAGAGCGTCCCCGTCAGGGCCCAGTGACCCTTAGGACAGAGAGGAGCTAGGTCTCTGAACAGATGTTCAGAAGGTGGCTTTAGGGGTGCGCTCGGCGTGGAGCAGCGAAGGAAAGGGCGAGTCCACCGTGATGTCCAGTTTCCAGCGTGGAGACCCGCCCAGCGAGCAGGTGAGCCGAAGCCACTCACGGGAACAGGCAAAGAGCAGAGAGGCCCTGCTAGGAGCAAAGAGGACCGGACTGCGACGGTGCTTCGGGTCATACACGGAGGGGGACGCTCCTGGAAGTGGCCTCGCAGCGATCCAACCGACATAACAAGACCATTGCAAGACGAACCACTGATGTTACTAAGTTTCTCCAGAAATGGAAACGGAAAATATGTGTGTGCTACTCAGGAGGCTGAGACAGGAAGATGGCAAACTTGAGAGCAGCCTGGGGCAACTTTAGTGAAAACCTGCTTGAAATAACACATAACAAAGAGGCCGAGGACGCAGCTCAGAGGCACGGTGCCGGCCTGGCAAGCGCAGGGTCCTGAATTCTGTTCCCCCTACCAACAACAGAAAACAACAGAAAATATAAGACGGGCTGAGGGTGCAGCTCGGAGGTGCAGAGCCATGAGTTCCGTCCATAGTACTGTAAAAATCGTACAAAAGTCCAAAACAACACCACAAACAAACCCACCGTGCCAGGCAGTGTGATAGTTTATATACGTGGAATTATAATTGCTGTTATATCTAGTTTGGATATTTAGTTAATGTTATTTGGATATTTAGTTAATGTTTGTGTATGGTATAAGGAAGATGTAAGTTCATTATTTTGCTCCTGGATATCCTCTTGCTTTTTATTTATTAAAATATAAAACTATATTTATCAGATTGCCTTAGGATCTCTGTCAAAAATGAAATTACTATAAATAGCTTCTTTAGAGTTTTTGTCCAATTTTTAAGGCTAATTGCAATGTCAAACAGGGATTGCTACTAAATTTTATCAAAACTGAACCACTTCAAAGTTAAAAGTTCAGAAATTAGAAATTTATTTTAGAAAATATTTGAAATTAAGTATTAATAATTCTAAAGAATACATTTATTTTAAAACATGAATAAAATATGTGTAATAAAGATTTTAAACTACACAGAAAAGTTCTCAACTAACTAAATTTTCCTTAAGTAATATTATACTACTACGTTAAATATAAGCTGAGATATATCCTCATTCAGAGAAAACCGTGTGAACTGCAGAGGCAGCAAAAGGTAGGGAAAATATCCCATTAAAAAGCAGCAAGATCAAGATTGTAAAAAAAGAGCTCCAGTACCAGGTGTGGTGGAGCACACTTGTTATCTCAGCAATTAGGAGGCTGAGGCAGGAGGATCCCAAATTTGAGCCTTGGCTGGGCAACTTAGCAAGACCCTTCTTCAAAATGAAAATGATCTGGGATATAGCTCAGTGCAAAGGTCTTGAGTTCATTCTGCAGTGCTCCCCTCAGAAAAAGGAAAAAAATAAGTTAAAGTAGACAAGTCTTGAGTTTCTAAATCAGGGAACTTGTTTGGTTCATGCCTGATGGGTGAACGGAGTCATGATTGGTCATGGAACCAAGGATCAGAGCCAGGACAAGAGAAGAAAGCTCCATTTAGAGGCAAATAGAGAAATGAGAGTATCAATAGATACAAAATCTCAGCATTAAAGATGAACACTAAACTGTCTTCCTGTGGAACAGAATTTTGCTGTGATGTAACCCAGACAGAGAAGTTTTCTCATGGTTGCTACGTATGTTGGTGTTGTAGGGGGTGTTTTGACATGAATTTCTTTCCTTGATCTTTAGGCACTATATGAAGTATCACTTTTAAAGTGAGAGGAAGGAAACTGCTCAAGGCACCTAGTACATGAGGCCAGATTTAAAACCAGGTCCTCTTCCCGTGTCTACTGCAGCCTGCGGCCTAATCATAAAGAAATATGGGAAGCCAATGTTTTTTTTACCTTGTCTTCACCATTCAGAGTTAGCACATCCCACCCCTCAGAGATGAAAGAATGTCCCTTCAAAATGTGGCAGGCAGTTCACTTCGGCCCTAGGCAACTCAGCTTCAGGGAGAAAGAATCATCAAGACGTCTGCACCTTGAAGTCCCTATAAATTTTTGCTGAGTGCAGATTAGAAGCAAGTGGCTTCCAAGCTCCAAAATATTTCACTTTTGTTTTATCTGTCACTTGCAGTTTAATCTAAAGACTCGGTGGCTGCCGGTCCACCAGTTGAGGCTGTCGTTAGGTCAGCCTGTGAGGCCAGTGAAGATCAAAGACCACTGAGTGGTTCAGCTTCTTTCCTACACCATCAAAATTCAGTTATCTTTGCGCTCACTCCTGGAGTGAGCACTTAACTCACATTAGCTGAGACGGTCGTCAATATCATGCCCGCTGTAACTGACATTTACAGCTGGTGCTGTCAGACTTTTGTGTGCATAAAGATCACACAAGAAATTTCAAACATGCAGTTTCCTAGTGGATTCAGTCAGCAGACATTCTGGTTTAGTACCTCAGAGTTGGGACCCTGTGTATCCATTTAAAAAGAAACAAAAACAGCAAAACTCTAGGTGATTTGAGGCAGGTTGGCAGAGATGAAATTTTGAGACTTTTTTCTCAGTGCTCCACAATTTTTTATTTGTAAGTGAAAGAGGATGCTGAAATCGGAAAGGATTTTGGAATGTTGCTTTTATTTGCAAGTATCATAATCAGTATTAGTGGAAATCCAGAAAACTAGATCTGGTATCTTGAAAAGACAGTGAGCTCCAAGAGTGCAGAGGTGGTGGATAAATGCCGGAAGTTTGGTTACCTGCCAGGCAAAGAAGAGTTAAAGAGTTGGGCTGCCATTCATTTTATCCCTGAAATGTGAAGAAGAAGACCCGTGCCCTGGTTTGGCTTCTTGTAAAACACCTTAACAATTTGACCTTTTGGCAATAAGAGAGATATTATTTGGTCCAAGGAGAGCCCTAGCATGCAGAATGCTCGTAGTCGACTGTCCCTGTTTATGATTGCCTCTAGAAATGAAACCACCGCTCTGTGGACTTCTGAGGGAAGGCTGTCCAGCAAAAGTCATGTGTGGTATATAACCCTCTGGTTATATAAAGCAATGGCGATGCTTTGTGGTACAGGTACTCACCACTCTAAGAGTTGACCCACAAGTCAGTCGTAGAGGCTTCCCTTCAGTCCAGGTGAGACAGCGTGTATACAGTATGGGATGTAAATATCCAGGGAGACAGAATGTCTCTAACTCTTTCCATTTGGATTTTGCTTCTTTATGTCCTTGATGTTATTAGCAAAACTTGACTCTGGTAACACCTCTGATTAATTTGCCTTGCATTAACAATCCAGCCATCTGTGTTCAGTTGTTCGGTCTTCACAGGGCTGTGGTCAGCTGCTAAATCTTTTTGCTTAAATCTCTTTGCCAAAGCCACGTAATAGGTGGTTTTCCCATTGGTTAAATTACATCACCTCTGTCCCCAAAGTTACTTGAGTCAGTTAGAGGAAATAGGTGACCTATCTGTATAAACCAGATCCTCCAAAAAATTGCTCATTGTAAGAAAAGAATAATAATTTGGGCCATCTCGACAGTTATCATGGAAATTCAAAACTTAGGTATTTTGAATAGCGTACTTCTAAATTATCTGCAACTAGTGCAAGGAACAAAAAGTAAAAGAAAAAAAGAAGGGCAAGTATTTCCCAGCTGTCTTTGACACAAAATAGATGCTCTGAACTATGCTGGATTAAAAAAAAATCACAACTTTCTAGGTCATAATTGTTGTGTAAAGCTACACTCCACATGAGGCCTGGTACCAATTTATGTGTGAATAATATATGTATGCAGTATATTTTATGCATATAAGTACATTTTATCATTTTGTTCAGAAAGTAAGGATTATATATGCATAATGTCATCGAGATCTAGAACTTCTTCATTCCTTACCAAACTATTAAAATTGTTGTATGTAACAAATTTTCTTTTCATTGTTCTGGCTGATTTAACTTGATTAATTAGTTAATTTATAGAAAGGGCCATGCTATTAGCCCATGCTGGTCTTGAACTCCTGGCCCTCCTGCCTCCTCCCCAGTGCTGAGACTAGAGGCATACACTGTCAGTGGGAGGCCAGGTCATCAGGCAACAAAGGACCAGACCTCATTCCTCAGTTCTTTGGTCCTCAGTTCTTTGTGCCTCTGATGAAAGAAATCAGTCAGGACGCAGAGGCCCTGCAAGAGTGAGGGAGGCAATTAGGGCTGGGGCAACGTGGTTAAATACCTATGACATCAGAGGTCTGTCAGTCACGGAGGCCTTGGACACGTGAGCAGCACACAGGGCCTGGGCGGCTGCAGTGTCTAGACACTGTGTGTGGGGTTGTCCTAGGAAGAGTATTGCTCTGACGTGCTGGATGTCAAACGTGCTCAGGTTGGGTTCTCATAACACTGAGGAATTTTTGAAGCTTTGAGGAAGAAGTTAGGAGAGTTCTGTTGGACAGAAGGGGAAGAATAGCTCCTGGGTTTCCAGGAAGGGTCCACTGAGGTCCTTTGTCAGGTGTCATTTATATAGCAGAGTCACAATGTAGGTGCAAGGTGGGTCAAACTGCAGTGAACCTATAGGTTCACAGGTGTAGCTGCTTCACCAATATTGACTCCACAGGGAAGCAGGTCACATAGCAAGGTGCATTGAAAGAGCAAAGGCATTTTGGGAATGGATGGGAGTATGGGTGCAGATGTTCTGGGCACCACGTATGTGGCTGCTGCCATCCTGGCCCATTACATCTCAAGCTGGTGTTTATCTCCAGCCCCGGGTATTTTGTCTCCATCCTGAAGCCTGGTCTTCTTCAGATTTGTCTCCTGCCATAATTCTGATTCCTTGATTTATTTATTGTGCTCACTTGGGCTAGGACCCAGGAGTTCTCTGACTGTATATGAATTGCTGTTTAACTTAGCTACCTATAATAGGACCAGTCCAAAAATTATCATTCTGGATTCTCCGTTTACACCTGGCACGAAACCCAGCAGGCCTTTGGCAGAACGGCTTACACCTGTCACTGGCCGAGTGAGTCTCTGCGAGGTTCGCCTTCCTAAGTGCCCTATTTGCTGGAGGGAGATGCAATCTAGGAATCCCAGGACAAAAGGGGCCACCTTACCGTGGCCCCGGTGAGCCTTTCGCACTTCACTCTAAAGCGTGCTTCTTTTCCTCCTTCAAAACATGTACTCCCTCTCTCCCTTTGCTGAGTGTCTCGCCCAATTCTTTGTCCAGGACACCAAGGACTGGAAGGAATTCCCTCGGGATGCAAAAAACTCTGTAGATCGTACTGAAAAGTAGGCACAAAGTGGAAGGCAGGTAGTGTCAGGAAGGCGTCTCACCATGTGCTCGCCTGGACACATTTTTATGCACCTTAGAGTTGTTCTTGGGGTCCCGGGCAACTGCAGTGATTATGAGGCTTATTAGCATTTTACTCAGACCTTACCCAGGAACTGCAAAACATCTTTCTCTCCTTTTAAATGGTCAGTCATTGCTCAGGGGCTTTCATCCTGGAAGATATTTACAACAGCTAAATTCCTCATTGAAACTGAGCCCCAGCCCAAGGCAGCAGGGCCTTTAAAGGACATTGTCTTTCCTGATTTCATCAGACCAGATCGGAGGTTATGGCCGCCAGGAAGGCTGTGCACCTTGCTCAGGAGTTAGACTGCCAGGTGGCCAGGTATCAGAGAGACGGTGCACAGAGCATGACCTCCAAATGTCACTGTTCCCGCAAGGATTATTTTAGGTCTGAGACCTAGGAAACAATTGGAAGTGAATTACACATGGACCTCTTTGGTTCTTGACTTCAATGGCATCTCCTGTTATTTTAGACCAGCCCATTTTGTCCCTCAGAACTGCTAATGTCTGATTACCTTCCTCATAGGCACACCCACACACCTGGCTTATTTGTTTTCTTAATAATCTTACATTATGATTATTTTCATAAGTGCCTAGATTAGTAAAACATAGGAAGATGGAAGTTGGTTGATAACGTTTGGAAATAATTAGGGAAACCCTGTGGCAATCCAGAAAACCTCTCTGCAAACGGAGAAGAGACTGAACATCAAAAAGGTGTTAGACAAGATGATAGCGCCCATCACAGGCCGTTTGCTGAAGAGATCACAAAAAGCAAGAAACAAAGGTCAGAAAGAGAGGAAAGCAGAGAGGGAGGGAGGGAGGGAGAGATTTACTCTTTCAGGGGCTGGATAGATTCTGATACAGTACATAGGAACGTCTTCAGTGGAAAGTAAAACTAAGAGTGAAGCAACGCCATGCATTTAGGCAGAGCTTTGATTAAGAAGGAAGAGAGAAGGGACGGCACTTCGGCCTGAGCAGGAGAAAAGCCTGAGCGGACACAGCTCTGACGGACAGCATCACACTGCCCCACTAGCCAAAGAACAGGATGAACTTTATGGCACTGAGGTAGGATAGAAGACATTTTAAAAAATAGGCAGAAAGGAGGTAAGATGTATTATAATTTTAAAATTAAAAGCTGCACTTTCTGGACACAAGCCCAGTTTTATGATTTTTCTTCCCCTTTTCCCCAGGCTTGGGCAATTCTCCTTTACCTGCAGATGGCTTAAGCCATGCCATGTTTTTATTTTCTTTGTTTGGTTTTTTTTGTTTTGTTTTGTTTTTTGTTTTTCTTCTGGTACCGGGAATCGAACTCACGACCTTGTGCCTGCCAGGCAGGTGCTGTGCAGCTGAGCTAAATCCCCAGCCCCCGTGTTTTTATTTTCTAACAGTGTTTTGCACCTGTGAGTAGACTATCTTTTTTCACCTGTAATGCACTTTCCACTATGTGTAGACCATTATCTTTCTGTGGGTGGACCATTCCATCTCCCCAACCACAGATTTTCACTGCTAAGAACACACAAACATTCCCAGTTCCAAAGTACAGCCTATTTCTCTCTCTCTGGAGGAGAAATTTTGCACTCTCATTTTTGAATGTGTGCCTTTTAATTTCTGTGTAATAAAATCCTTCCCATGCCTTTCACTAACTAGTCCTGAAAACTCATCTTCCACAAAGGGAATCAGCCAGCCTGCAAACTTCTACTAAAAAGATGGGTTAGGTTGCTGATCTCAGCTTTGGGTATCCCCTTAGACCCTGTATGATGATTGCACACAACCAGATCCAGTCATTTCTCACTGGGTCATTAATTAGAAAAGAGAATAGAGAGGCAACTAGCAATCAAGCTAAGGGAGTTGGCACCCTCTTCAATCATACTCAGGCCTGGATGCACCTGGTAGCTAAGGTGGCTATGGTAATTGCTTTTACCCAGAGGGAAAGCAGAACTTTGCAAATCTCCTGGACAATCAGGGAGTGTTAAAAGTTGGAGCCAGGCACCTGCATTAACTTAGCCCTCCACCCAAGGGAGATAGAGACCCTAACTTCCTCCACATTTGCATTTCGAAGAAATCACTCCTTGGCCCTGGAGGAAAGCATTTTCAATGACAAAACTGCCTGGAAACTTATTTAGCTTTTGAAAAGGTTTACATGCATCTCCAAGGGACGCAGAAAGGATATAAGATTACAAATTTTCTAAGGGAAATCTCTAAGAAAAGAGAGGATGTCACTTTCCCCCTTTCACTGGAGAAAGTTTAAAATTTCTTTTACTATTCTGTATTTGCCATTCTGGTAGCATAAGCTTTGCAACACAAATGAAATCTGGCTAGAATTTGGAATAAAGCATATGTTCTGTAGATGAGGTTGCTACTGACGTAATATTTACCCGTAGTTTATTTACTTATTCTACACAGCTTTCAATTCCATAAGGGCTGATTAACGAAGCTCAGGGGAATTATTTGCTTGTGTCAACCTCACATCTGCAGCACATTTTGTTGTTAGCAAAAACACACAGAGGGAAATCTTCTGAAGAGGAATTTAGATGCCCAGCGCTTTCCTTTTCCTATGATATCTTAGAGGTCGCTAGCTAATCTTGAAGGCTGCGGGCCTATCCACTAGTGGTTTGATTCTGATATGAAATAACCCTCTTTTACAAGTTGCTGTATTTGTAGGAAAAAGGTTCTGCCCGAAGAGATCCAATTGGTGTGATACAGAGTTTTTCCAAACAAGCAGAGAGAATGTTCTGGTGTCAGCATTAACAATACCCTCCTCAGGATTCCCCTGTTAATGTTGGACTGGACATCTGGACATTGTTCTCAGTTTTTCTGTCCTGCCTTAATCCTCAGCAAGGTTATCATTTTGCAGGGAACACTGGTCACTGGCTTCTCAGAGTCTCCTGAAGAGTTAGGGCCTTCCACAAAGCCAGTGCGGCTGCTTAGAGGAAGCTGAGCCTTCAAAGTGTGCCTCCACCAAGGGACAAGAAGTTAGGCCCTGCAGGTACAAGGTAATGTCCCAGACTGGTATAAAAACCACGTAGGAATTCCTCCGGTGATAAAGCAAGTTAAGACATCACAGGCAATCTAAACACATAAAGACTTGAAAGGGGATATATATTTGGAAATGACATTTTTTGCCTGTTATTAGTGGTGGTAATTAAATTAAAAGAGAAGATATATCAAGAAAATTGACAAAATATGATTTAGGAGCTACAGGTCACACCTTTAGCAACAGTGTGCTTTGTAAGGCATCTTGCATATCATCTTAAAGAAGATGTTGGCAGAGGGGACATTTCAGCAAGCAGAGAAAATGCTTAGCTGTATCTCTGTAATAAAATATTTCTCTTGATGGCTGCGGTTAGGAGTAGGAGGGACAGGGAGACAGTTGTGCAGTGCCCCAGTGGGTCACAGAGGCCAGGATTGTACCATGGGTAGAAGGGGTGGATGGGGGCCTGGGTTACCTTAGTGCAAGGTGAGGGGTTGAATGGTGTCCTTTGTGGATTTGCCCTTGCAGTTGAATTTGGCTACAGTCGAGCAAAGGAAAGACAAAATGTTAGAATTTGCCTATTGCTGGATGGATATTTTTGGTATTTATTGTCAGTTTCAAAAGAAAAACAAAACAGTGGAAATCTTATAACCAGAGCTCTCCCTGGGAGAGCAAACCAGTTGTACTCAGCCATGAGGGGTCCTGAGATGACCCACACTGTCACTGTCACTGCAGTGAGTACTTCATTTGCTGCTAAGCCCGATGCAAAGATCACCTTGTCCTGGTCCCTCTGTGGCTGCACCTGGCTGCATAACTTACGAGCAAAGCCTCCCCTAACTGTGCTGAGTTTCAAAGTTCCTCAGAACCCATCAAGGGGAGAGATGAGCTGTAAAGGCAGCTGTCCCCTGGTGTGCCAGGACCCTTCACCCACAGAATCTACTTTGGAGCTCATGGTTTAGTTCTCAGCTTTCAAATCTCTTGTATTTGATTTTCCTAAGGGAAATGTTCTATATCTTTGTCCGTGTCTACTCTATGTGAATGCATTAGCTACATGTCTGTATAGGTGTACAGATAGATCATATGTATATATAATAGATTGCTCACGATTATGCTTGCCTATGAGCTGGAAATGCAATCCTGAAAGCCTCCTAGAATCAAAGGCAAGGGCCTCATGTGACTCAACCTGGCTGACAGGAAGATGCTGTGTAGACATAGGATCTCCACAGCGAGGGCTTCAATCTTCCTTATGCTTTCCCCGGGTGGCCCCACAGAGATGCTCCAGCTCATTTTCCAAACATAATTAGAAGATATTCACCTTTGTCACAGGTACATATTCAAGGAGAAACTCTGCCTCCATGCAGATGAGGTAGATTTCAAGTGACAATTCTAACCTCAGAGGCAGAGGACAATCTAACAGGCAGTACTCCCTAGCACAGAACACAGAAAGGACGCCACACTCCCTGAACCCTACTCTGTATTCTGGAAGTGGTGGTAGAGATTTGCTTAACAGCCATTGGACAACCACCATGGTCCTGTAAAATTTCCTCCCTGGTTTAGGAAAGTCCACTTCATGGTAGTGGGGTAACTTGCCCTGGGTCACGGAACTGGGAAGAAACTAATATTTGAGAAAGGCAGGGTTGGAACATAAGTTTGATTCTCAAGCTTTCCCTTGGTCTCCTTCAAACTTAATCCACCGCTCCTGCCCTCAAAGTGGCCGCACGGGACAAGACTCAACTACCCTTGACTGAGAGTAGTGGGAGGAGCGCACTCTGCCACAGATCCAGGGTGACACGCCCGAGTAAGCTCCCACATTTGACATCAGATGCAGTAGCTCACAGTATCCTATGAAGCAGATGTGGCAGCACCTCGTTTACAGACGGGAGGCAAGTGTGTGCATCTCAGAAGACTAAAGTTCAGTGAATAGTTGTGGTGACATTTTGAACAATTTCTCCCTGCCCACCTCCAAAGCTACCTCCACACACGCTATGAGTTGGTACCATCCCTGCCACTTAATTGAGGAAGCAGGGACAGAGGGAAGGTTCCCTGGCTCAGCTGAGTTCCCAGAATTAGAAGTGGGAAAGTAGAAGCTAGGTAGGTGTTTAGACTTTAACAGGACTGAGGAACAAGGCTCCTGGAGAAGGGCTACACAGCTCACTTTCTCAGTTATAGTTCAATAAAGGAGCAAAGACCAGCATATAACAGGTTTATGATCATTTGTTAGGTCTCAGACCTGAAGACACAGGGTCTCTATTTCTAGGACAGAGCACACAGCCTTCTAGCTTGACAGAGCCTATTGTCCAAATATATCAGGAAAGGAAACATTCTTTAAAGACCCTCCCACCAGCTCTGGGACCTGGTTTATATTAGAAGTTATCTTTCATAAATTTCTTTCTTAAATTTTTTACATGATTAAGGCTCCACAGGGAACACTGAACATCTGAAAGAAAAGGAGAGCAGTTAGCAGTTCCAAAGTAACCCCCAAGGCAATTGTTGATGAGCATCATAATCACCATGGTAACCCTTTGATGTAAAAGATACCCAAGCGCACATTCTTGAGGTGGATGTCTTTGTGATGCTGCCCACCCTCTCCCTTGCAGACATAAGGCCATCTATGCTTTACCATAAACTCTACCCATCCTCCTGTACAGTTGCCCCTGTCTTGATTAAACTCTTTCATCAAAGACACAAAGGACCAAGGACCAACTTCCTGTTGACAGTAGAGGTGAAGCCCAGATCCCCAGGTTCTCCCCAGCCTGTCTCTACCCAACCTCTGAGGATTCAAACCTGTTGCACAATTATTGGGAATTTTCTCTGTGTCCAAAATCCCCTTTCCTTCACCCTAGCAAGCTTAATCTTGTAGACCCTAGACATTAATAACAAAACCCAAAACCTTTTTGGAAACCTGCTGAGTAATGAAGCTATGTGCTGGACACACTTCAGTTGCCTTGATCAATTCAGGAGAGAATCTCCTTAATCCTGGCCAAATTCCCTTATTCCTAAGAGCCCCTTGCACTTCTTCCTGGAGGAAGTAATGTCTACCTCTTCTTCATCTTCCTTGTGCTGCCATTGTACCTCTGTTGTGACATTCATCAGAACTTTATTAAAGCCACCATTGATTAATCCACACATGAACCTGTGATCTTTCCTAAAATTTGAATATGGAAAGACTGCAAAAAAAAAAAAAAGCTATGTTTTTCATTCCTGTTTAGGGCATTAGATAGCACTCAATAAATGCTTGCCCAGATAGGGAAGTATGACCCATCGATAGAGGATGGGAAGGAGGAAAGAGAATCATTCGCGGCCGATCACCCGGCACTGTGATGACTCACCGCACAGGCAGATGGTGTCTGAAAGCCATGTGTGAAACTCAGCCCAGAACGTTTTCCGTTCTCCTCTCTCTTCATCTTTCAAGGCAGAATTTTCATAAGAACAGCTTGGTGCTCAGATGCTTTTCTGGCTGTCACAGCGCAGCTATGATAATTACCGTGCTAATCACCCACAGCCTGCAGATCAGTGGAGATTAGTGGTGGGCCTGAGGAGTGCGAAGGTAGGCCGGCTTACAGGCAGCATTTGCAAGAACTCCCCGAGTATGCCGGTGAGGGTGCTGGTAAGCGAAAGAGGAGAGAAGATGGTGTGGATTATTATCCAAGTGGATCTTAGGGGTTGCTAGGATGGTGTTGTGGTCTACAGGGCTTGCAGGAGAGAAAACTTGGGGGTACACTTCAATAAAATTGAGGAGAAGTAGATGACGGAAAAATATTCCAACTCCCATTATTTTGAGATACTCAGGATTCAAAAAAGCAACTGAGACTTGGTACCTGAGAATTGTTCGGAGCCCTTAGTAAGCCAGTTAGTACTATGACTTCAAGGCTAAAGTTCCATGTCTAGCAGCACCCAGACTTCTTTGACTATAGAATCTGTGACCCCACTCTCTTCCTCATTTCCTAGGATGAGTGATCTGCAGGTCACTGTGGGAAATTCAGGCCTAAAGGCAGAATTTTAAGGAGAGAGGGGAAATTATCTTTCTTTGAGAAAACATTTGGTAATAACTAGATTTATTAGATATTTAGGCATGCCTTTCTCATTTGACCTACTCAATTCAGTTGCACATTGAGGGAATGAATATTGAAAGAGATCAAGTAGCATGTTCAGATTTGTAGAGCTGGGACTGGGGTACAAACCTGGAGAACTGTGCACCTAAGGTGACTGTGGTGGGTTGACAACTGTTGGTCAACTTATAATGCCCAGATGAACTGAATCTGTGCAGTGCTGGGTGTGGAGGGCCCACCTGGGAATTGTTGGTGACAAAAGAGGAAGAGTTGGAGGAGAAGACGAGGTGCTGTTGGGGGCTGTTGGTTTGCCTGGGGCTGTTGGTTCTCCTGGAGGAGCTTGTTATGCTGACTTTCCTGATATAAATTCAGCTGTTCTCATCACTGAAGGAGCTCAGAACCTCGTTGTGCCAGAGAATGGCTGTGTTTTACCTTGGGGCAGCTCTGGCCCTTACTTTGAGATCATTTCCTGGCTCTGCAGGGGAAGATGGTACACTGTTCAATGTTCTGGAAAAGCTTGTCATGCTAGATTTTCTTTCTTTTTTTTTTTTTTTTGTCATGCTAGATTTTCTGATATGAACTCAACTGTTCTTATTACCGGAGGAGCTCAGGACCTCATTGTTGCTGAGGATGGCTGTGGTACCTTTCGGGGGAGCTCTGGTTCTTACTTTGAGCATCACTTTCTGGCTCCAGTTCAGATTCCTCACCTTTCTAGCACAGATCCTTCATCCCACTGGCACAGACTTTCTAGCTTTCACCACTGACCTTTGGGCCTTCCCAGGGCAGATCCTTGAAACAAGCCTGCATGAGACACTGTCATGGGCTCCTGGCCTCCAGTTGGACTCATAGGAGGCATTGTTATGGGCTCTAGGTCTTCAGCTGGACTCATGGAGGACACTGCTGTGGGATCCTGGCTCTCCACTGGATTCTTTGGGTCTCTAGTGCATCGACAGATTTCCTGAACTCTCTGTATTTGACTCTTTGGGTGACTGTTATACAATAATCCTGTAAATTATGTGACCTCTATTAAATTGTTTTCCTAATAGACCCTGACCACAAGAATGATCTTGAAGATGCATCTCCTTGGCAGGGAGAAGGAGCTCTGATCAGCTTCAGGGAGACACAAGAGTGCCGCAAGGACAAGGTCCCATCAGCTTGCGGATGAGGACTGTATACAACAGCAGTACTGTAATCACATTAAAGTGAGTTGTAAGATTAAGTTGAAAATTGGAAGAAAGATGTTAATGAAAAGATCCTGAGTGAAGCTGGATACCAGGGAAAGCTCTAGTTGACTGGTCAGAAGCAAGAAGAGAAACACAACTTTTGTTTATAGCCTCAATAAAACAGGTTTAAACACTCTAGGATAAACTTCTGGTTCCAGGATTGAGCTTATCCTGTCACCTCAGGAGAGGAAGGTCCTTCTGACCTCTTTTTTTCTAAGGACCCTCCTACCAGGCTGAAAACACAGCATCCACAGGGTGACATCCTGTTATCTGGACTTTAGCTTGGAACCAGCTATAACCCTGGCTCCTTGAACACTGACTCATTAGAAGATTCCTTCCCTTTGTCAACTGGCCATCTTGAAGATAGGAGGGGAAAATGAACATGATGATGAAGATGAGGGGTAGTTTTGAAAACCCTAGGATTCTAAGGGGTGGTGTCTGCTATACTATCAAAGGTTCCAAGCACATAGTCTGAAAAACTGCAAAGTGAAGAATCCAGAACTAGTTGGGTATTTGTTAAGATAGAATAAGGTTACTGTATTAGTCAGCTCACCCATTGCTGGGATGCAGTATCCAACACCAGCAATTTAACAGAAGAGAGATTCAATTTGGCTCACAGTTCATGGGATTTGGTCCATGGTCTGCTGGCTTGAAGGCAAAAAACATCATGGCAGAAGGGGAGAAGGGCAAGGCAGAGGCAAGTTTCCTGCCACCTGCCAGCCAGGAAGCAGAGAGAGAAGGGAGGGGCACCAGAGGTGGATACATTGTACCCTGGAAAGTTCACCCTTAGTGATATATTACTTCCTCATGGTCACATTGGGGATGCAGTCAGCCAGACTTGCATATCCTATCTCTGCTGAATGTGCTACTTAAGCTCTTTGAACTTTCATTTCCTCATCTTTGCAAAGAATGTATATTACTGAGTTAGGTAGAGTCAGTGAGAAATGCATATGGAAACACTCAACAAACACAGGGGGATGACATCTCAAAGAAATTTCCAGCAAGCCTCACCACCAGTGGTACATTTAACTATGAACTCATCTCTGGGTGGTGTGCTGTGGTGTGCTCTGTGTGTGTGTGCGTGTGTGTGTGTGTGTGTGTGTGTGTGAGTGAGTGATACATGTGTCTTTCTTCCCACGTCTCTTAGATAACCTTTAGGGCAGTCTGAATCCTTGAAGGATGCAATAGGCAGGCTCAGAAAAGCTCCCACAGAGACCCCCGGGTATTGGTTGGAGGCAGGGTCCCCTAAGAAATGGAGACAGAGAAATCTTTTTGTTTGCTTTGTTCTACAGGCCCAAGGTAAGTCTCAGTCCCTAAAGTACTTCTTTCCAGCGGAGTGAGTGGCAGCAGCTGAGGCTCAGACACTTATAACTGAAGGAGAATCCTTCTCCTTGACAAAAAGAATGAGAAAAATCTTCCTCCTCTATCAGAGCACTGTCAGAGCACAGATCCCTACGGATCTCATTGCTTTCTGTTCTGAGCTGCTTGGTTCCCAGGCAGGTCCAGGTTCAGGGACACCAGGCAGCACAGGAACCCTGACAGAGACGGGTGTTGGTTGAAAACTATGAAAATTAACTGGAAATTAATAACAAAGAGATAGCTGGTACAGCTATAAACTATTTGGAAATTTAACAATAAATTTCCATTCCGAATACAATATATTGAGAAAAAAAAGACATAAAGCCTGGAAGGAGAAAATAAAACTCTAGCTACTGATACCACAGTTGTGTATATGGAAAAATCTCAAGAAATCTAATGAAAAACATGAATTTAGCAAGGATGTGAGATTGAAGATCAATGGAATACAGCAAGCACAACTATGCAATGAACAACCAGAGGTCAAAATTTAAAGTTAAAGAATCAAACACAACTGTACCTGTATCCCCCAAGAAATGAGACAGTCAAACTTTAATGTAATAAGATGAGTTCATAACCCGTGTGGTGCAAACTGCACAACACTACTCAAAGAAATCAAAGGCTGAAACAAATAGAAAGACACGCAGTAGTCAAGGGGATATCTGTTTTCCCGAAGTTGGTTTGTGAATTTAATGTGAGCGCATCAATAATATCAGCGGGCTTCTTTTCCTCATAGATATGGACAAAAGTGTTCTAAAACTGGTAAGTAAAGGAAAAGAAGCTAGCATAACTAGAATAATCTGGGAAATGAAAGAAATTGGAGACTTTATATTACTTGATTTTAAGACTTACCATAAAACTGCAGTACTGAGAAAGTACAGTTTTGGCAAAATATGAGAGAAAGAGTTCAGCTGAGTAAAAGTCCAGCAATAAGTATGTAAGAATACATTCCCTTTCTCCTTCCCTCCCTCTGTACTTCCCTGTATTCCTTCCTTCCAGCCTCCCTATCTTCCTGCCCTCCCTCCTTCTCACCCTCTCTCCCTCCCTGCCTTCCTCCCTCTCTCCATCCTTCTTTCCATCCCCTGACCTTTTCTTATTTTGAGACAAAGTCCCACTAAGTCACTATACAGCCCAGGCTGAGCTCAACCTTGCCATCTTTCTGCTTCAGCCTCCCAGACTGCTGGGATAACCAGCAAATGCTAGCATACTCAGCAGGAAAAATATGAATCTTGATTATCAAGTTAATAACATCCCCCAGTTATTGTGGACTGATCAGGTCCGCAATCTCCCACACCATTGTACTGCAAAGGCTAAATAAAAGAGGAGAATGGAATGATTTCAGGGCTCCAGGAGGATCAATGCCCTCTCACAGAATTCAAGATTCTCTCAGGGCTAAGATCTAGAACTTCTCTGGGTCTCCAGTATTTATTTGGTTATCAGAAGTAGGGAGGGGAGTACTCAAGAAGGGTGGAATCACTCAAGGACTTCTTCAGGTAAGGTATTAAATTAATCCACCCAGGAGGGAGATGCCTGAGGCTATGGTCTATATTTAGTTGAAATCAGATCCAGGTGTCCTTGGCTGTGAGCTTGTCTTTTTTATTTTAAAAAGCTTTTTCTAAAAAGTTTTATTTATCTATCTATTTATCTATCTATTTATTTATTTATTTATTTTTGGCTTTTTGAGACAGGGTCTCACTATGCAATTCAGGCTGGCCTTGAGCTCACTTTGTACACCAGGCTGGTCTCAAACTTGCAAGGATCCTCCAGTGTCAGTCTCCCGACTGCTGTGATTACAGGTGTGTGCCACCATGCCCAGCTGTGATCTTATTTTATCCTGTGAGGCTTTCTGGTTTCATCTGCCACTACAGGTTTTAGTAGGGATTAGTGACAGAGGTTCACTTACTATGAGTCCACTGCCCATTTCCAGACAAGGAGCCTAGGCCTTGAACAGATTCACAAGTGAACATGAAAAGCCAATTGATATTTAAGTCCTGCTCAAGTCTGCTTTGTAGTGGTCTCCATCACTTGATCTTTTTCTCAAAATTAGAAAAAGAGAATAAATTGGATCATAGAATTGAATGTAAAACATAAACAATATATTTTAAAAAGGCACACAGGAAAAATTGGCGATTAGATAGAAAATCTATGATAAATTGGATGTCATTAAAAATAAACATTTTGCTTTGTGGAAAATACTGTTAAGAAATGGAAAGATAAGAAATAACCAGGAGAATGCATACAAATCTAATATTTAACAAATAATTAGATTAGAATCTATACAGTATTATAAAAACTGAACAGTTAGTAAATAAATTACCCAAATAAAAATGGACAAAATTGAATTAGGGATGTAGCTCAGTGGTAGGTGCTGGTTTAGCATGTACAAGACTCTAGATTTAGTCCCAAGTGCCACAACAACAACAAAAAAAAGCAAAAGGACACAGGTTGTGAAGAGGCTTTCGCTTAAGATGATATATAGATTGGACACAATCACCTAAAAAAATGTTTAACAGACAGCAGCTGTGTGATCATTGTTCCAGGTCAGGGAGGTTTGACTGGATGTCCAGAGGAGGTATAAGGGATATTTGTACAGCAATAAATTCACTCTGGGACATTATTTCCTCTGGCTGTAATGATGGCATTTGTTAAAACACACAGAATTATAGAGCCTGGAAAGTGAACTCTATTGAATATGAGTAAAAGATAGAAAATATTTTTAAATCCATACAAATGAATTCAACAAAATGCTTTCTGTCAGATTCACAGAGTGATTCCATTTCCAATTTCCTTTTTTTATACATTGATTTTTTTATATTACAAAGGCTAAGGGGTTTCTTTTTTTGTTTTCTGCCGTCTGACTTATTAGAAAAACTAAAAAGCTGATTAAAGTTGGAGTGGCTCAGAAAGATGAAACTGGCTACACACAAGTGACATGTGTGACAGTAGTCAGCATTTACAAAGCAGCTACAGTGGAGATGCCAACAGGATGTTCAGGACTGTCCACCTATATGTGTGTAACACTTGGCCTTCGCAACACACACACACACACACACACACACACACACACACATCTGCCATGCACCACAGCCCTGTAAGGCTGTCATGGTTTGTGTCTAGATGTCCCCCAAAAGACTCATGCACTCATGGAGAGTTTTTGATTGATCCACTGTCCAATGGTGGGATTATGGGTGCAAATGCTACCTCCACCCTGGGGCGGGCAGCCTGCATGCAATATAAGAGAGGGAAGGAGGCTTGCTCCTGCTCCTCCCATTTGCTCTTGTTGTTTTTTCTGTCTTCACTGCCATGAACTGTTGCCCCTGCCGTATGCCACCCTGCCTTGGAGCCAGCAGAGTATGGACTGAAACCTCCACAAACTGTGAGCTGAATAAACCTTTCCTTCCTTAATTTTGGGTGTCAGGTATTTTATCTCAACAATGAGAGAAAAGTAACAAGGCAAAGGCCTACTTCAGTTTTATGGGCAGAGCTGGTACAAAAGCCCAGCCATCTGAAACTCCTATGAAGAATGTGCTGCCTTTCTGGATGCTTCTTTCCACCCTGTTTCATGACTTCTCCTAATCAGTATTAATTTATTCTAAATCAGACATTTGATGGGGAGTAGATCAGCATCTAGCATTACCTGGTGTAATGGAAATTAAATTGCATGTTTTGTTGAGTAAAAGCTAATTAATTGCATTTATAATCCGTTTGCTGGTTACTAGGCTCACAATCCCTTCCAATTACATGGTAACCCCATGTAATTATATTTTAAAATAATTTATTCATTTTTCACCCAAATACCAGCAGTTCATTTTCCATTGATTAAATGTACTCCACATGGGAGTTTATGAACTGTATTTCAAAGCATAAATCATCCTTTTAATAGATAAGGTCTAGTTTAATTAATTAAATTGAACCTAAAATGTAGTCTATAATCTTTCTGTAACCCAAATTTAGTAGCTGGGGTTATCCGGGCAAAATCTTTGTTTTCATTGACATTCCCTAAGTTAGTTCAATCTGTCTAGTTAGTTCAATCTGTGTTTGAATAATTTCTGTCATCTTCATAATAATTACTGAATCAAATGTCACTGTACACAGATATTAAAACATTGACATGCCTTTAAATAGTAGAAGTGATTGTTAAATTCAGTGGTTGTGGAACATTCCAAGAAAATAAAACAGATTTTTTTAAATCACAGGGGAATGAAATTGTGATCTCTGTGGGAATAAACACAAGCTAAACAATAATGGCTTAATTTTTAATAATTATCACAGAGACCTGAGGACCCACATTTTCTCTTAGAGAACAAAACATGTGCAGCACAGATTCGAAGCTCAATACCTCAGCCCTATTTTATGAGTTGCTTGTTCAATTCCTACATTCCTAAATCCCTTTCAGCTTCAGTCTCACTACCTGTAAAATGGGTATGGAGCAGTAACTACCTAGCAGGACTGTGCTGGGAATTAAATAAGTATTGCCTTTAATCCAGTACTTGACAGAAATTAAGTACATAATAAATGTTATTACCATTATTTCTCATTAAGAGTAATATTAGCACTAACTAGACTATCTATTAGTAGAAACATGAGATTATTGCTCATAAGGAAAGATAAAAATGCAAAGTGGCCCACACCTGGATGTCACTAAAATAAAATACACATCAATTTTGAGTGGTAGGTCAGCGGTTCAGCATTTTTACCTGAAATTGCCCCAATCAGGCCTGAAGGCAAATGGCTGGTGGAAATCAATCCCCTGCAAAGGAATCATGAGGAGACAATGATGAGGCATTAGAATTAAAGATCGCTTCACGTCAGGTGTTAAACTAAAGGTTGAGGGTGAGTTGGTCACAGGCCAAGAGGAAGAACAAGTCAGAGGTGCCAGCAGGTCTGGACATAAATCCGTGTCAACACGGCCCCCTCAGAAGAAGCTGCATGTCAAGTGTTTATATGGTTCGGGGGCCAGTCAAAGGCAGAAAATACACAAGGAATTAACATGGCGCTATTACGAATTATCAAATAGTAAATGTTCTTTTCAGGAGTTGTGTTACCGCACGGCTGTCATGGTATCAGCTTCCAGCTACAGCCTGGCAATTCCTGCCAGTGCTTCTGCCTCTCGAAGAGATGAAGAGTAAAATAAAATACAATAAAATAATTAAAATTAGAAATAAAAAAATTAAAATAGAGGAATAGTCTCTACTGGGGTTGTTGTTTCATGTTTTGAGAATAAAACAAAACTGAAGATCTACATTGGGAGATTTTGAATGTGTAAGAATTTCCATTCTGTTTAGCAGCATGATTTATTATTATTTTATTATTATTATTATTACCACCAGGGAATTGAACTCCAAGGGTTTAAGCATGATAAGCACTGCTTGGCCATTCCTTTCCACTCAAAGCCCCCTTGATTTTACATTAAAACTCAGTCTTGGGGTGCCTTTATCTTACTATCATAACAGGAGTTTACATTTAAATACCTTGATTTAAATGACAGGCTTTGTTAACATTCTATTCTATTTTCTGATCTAAGGATTTAATCCAGCCATCAATTATGTTTTTTTTTTTTTGTTTAATATCAATGAAGTGTCTTTTCCCTTGCTCCTACACAGAGAATGAGCTCAGATTAATTCTTCAGGTCTCACCAGATTTATAGCTGGAAGGAAAAGCAAGGATTAGATTGAATTTATTCAAATCTGAACTGATTGAAATGGAATCTCCAGCCAGTCTTTACTAAGAACAGCTTGTCTGACGGGGAAATATGTACAGTGCGTATTAGAGATTTTATGAAACTTTAATTCCCTTTTAGTGCTCATGTCATGGAAATATATTGAAGTAGGGAAAATTTATTATCCACTTTTGAACATCTAATGACTAAAAGAAATAAAGGTAGACCCGATTCATGCAGTGTATACTTTGCATGATAATCAGCTGTGTTCCTTGAGCTCATGTATCACATTGTGTGATCTACAATTATGTTAATACGGAGAAATGCTCAGTAGCTACGCAGTAGATTGGGAAGCTCCAGTTGTGCATTTGCAGATGTGGCTCTGGTATTGTTTATTTACACATCCAGTGTTAAAGTGAATTTAATAGAAGTGAAATAGCCACGGAGACTCTCCAATCATGGAGATACCCTACAAGATGCAGTGGAAGTCATCTCTGTATTTGTAGATCCTCCCTACATATTCTCAAAATTAGAACCAAGGAGCCTATATTTCACTTTAAATCAAGCTGTTTACTATGTGTGCAACAGACTACACTTGGAAGTAGGGTTAAAAAGGATGAGTCAGACACAGGAGGGTCAGCCTGCCAATAGATCCTCATATACTCGAGGAAAGGCGTTCACAAAGTGATCATTTCATTTCAACCCGAGAGTAATGATGAAGGAACAAGAGTGTGACACAAACCAAAATCTATAACCCAGCCCGTGAGGGTGCCCACCTGGTAGTGACTTGGTCCTCAGCTGGACACCATCGGACAGTGGGGATTCCTTTAGAAGATGGGCTGATAGGAAGTTTTCAGCCCTTGCATCAGGCCGTGAAGGGCGCTACATGCTGCTGGTCTCACTCTCTTCCTCTTGGTTCCCTGGGCAACATGAGGTGAACACCTGGTTTCTCCACGTGCTCCCTGCCATGATGCACAGCTTGGCTCAGGCCCAAAAGTAAGGAGCGCACCAGACCATGGACTGCAACTTCCAGAACTGTGAGCCAAAGCAAACCCTTTCTCTTTACACAGTGGCTGTCTCAGGTATTTTGTACAGTAACAGAAAGCTGACTTTCTATTACTAAAGCTGAAATGAGATTTAAAAGGGAAGCAGATGACAGATTTTAAGGCAGTTAGCAACATATGGTTTGGGGTCACAAAACTGGGACTCTTGTACCCTGTGCCCTACGACTGCTTCATGGAGGAATGAGGTTGCAGGAGCAAAAGGAAGGAAAGGAAAGCAGAGGGAATGCAGAGTCCAGATGGAGTGTTTGCATTCACTTTCCATTGCTGGGACAAAATACTCCACACAGCTTAAAGCGGAAGGAGTTTATTTTGGTACAGGGTTGCAGTCTGTGTTTGGAAGACTGCAAGGTAAAAACTGCTGGGGGCCAGGGCCAGGAGGACAACTGTGCACCTCATAGCAGCCAGGAGAGAGAAAGACAGAGACAGACAGACAGACAGACAGACAAAGAGATAGAGAGAGAGAGATGGATGAGACAGAGACACAGAGAGAGATAGAGAGATGAGACGGAGACAGTGCCAGGGAGAAAAGGAGATGAGACAAGAATATACCCTTACAGGTCACACCCCTGTGATAGTTAACTGACTGTATCAGTTTGAGTAACTAAATTGGATAGGCGTGGTTCTGGGCGTGGCTGAGGGGATTGACCAAAGATGTGCCTGCCAGGATTTACTGGGTGTGAGTGACAGTAACCAAACGGCTCGCATCCTGAATGGTATAAAAAGGGATTGAAGGGGGGAGGGTCGCTTCTGTTTTTTGAGAGGAGCTCGGCTTCACCTTCGCCTTCACTTTGCCTGTCATCTCCTGGCTTCCAGCACAGACCCCCTCATCCTTGTATCGCAGACCCTTCTGCCCCCAGTACATAGACAGCCCCTCTGCACACTTCCACACCCCTGGATGGCCACTGTGAGCCAATCTTGTGACCCTTATTGCCGGCATAGCTTTCATGAACCCTGTTTTTCTAGTGAGCACCGACTGATCCACCTCCAGTGACTACTTCCTCCAGCCAAGCCCTCCCTCCTGCAAACATGGCAATGGATTCACCCACTGCTGAGGCCAGAACTCTCCACGCATGAGTGTTTGAGGGATGCTTCGTATCAAACCATGGCAGTATTGTTCTGGCCTAATTAGAGCAATTATGATTAAAAAGGAAATGGGTTGCATTTCAGCAAAGACCTCCCACTTGTTCTGCAGAAAGGGGAGCAGAAGACACTGAGGGAGTCTCCAGGCTTTTGCATGGTCTATTTAAGAGGGGGGTAGGCAAAGACAGTCTCAGCTGCCTCGTCATCTGTGTCAGGTCTTAAAATGTTGTCGGGCACATCCTCTACCTCACCTGCAGTTCGAATCCTGCATCAGAACTGTGTTTAGAGACCTTGGGAACCTGTGGAGCAGGTTATTATAGAAATCCATGAAAACTTATGGAACCTAGTTTTATTTCTTTTCATCATCAAATGTCGAGACTAAATTGTGACTTTCTGTTTTACTTTGTCTTCCCTTTTTATTACTGCTATATTGATGTGATACATAATAAATACATTCATTGTGGGAAGTCTGGATGTGTACATATTGCACCTTGATATTTTCTACTCCCACTTCCCCTCCACTGCCTCCCCTCTCCCTGCATTCCCAGATCCTCTGCCCAGTGAACTAAATGCGGCAGTGTTTCAGTAACCTGTCCATGTGCTCAGTGTAACAGATCATTTTTATAGAACCCTCACAATCACACATCATTCTCACATTCACTAGCCATTGTCACTTCTGGATTAGGCATGCAGCCACCCCCATGTGACAGAGTTGGACCCTGGGGACCCCCTCTAACAGCCTACTTTTGTGGAATTCATTTCTTGATGATTTGTGATGTTGACAATCCAAGAAGCAGGACTCAAGATTCCAGCTAAAGTCATCTTCTTCCTGTTTCTTCACAAAACACCGGGATGATAAATCTTAGCACGATTTGTTTGTCTTTTCCAGTTCCGCATTATGTGTTGTTTACAGCTCTCAATTCTATGAGGCTGGGCAACGGGCTTCTGCACTTCATTAAATAGCTGAGCCTCAGAAATAATAGGGCAGGCATCCGAGAGTCTAAGGAGGGCTGTGGAGAACGTGCGGAACATCTCTGCAGAGAGGGGAGAGACAGGCACTGCTGTTTTATTGAGTGTATTTTAAGGGCTATTTAACATTAAGCTACTGCTCTAAAGATTATGAATAATAAGCAGATTACTTGTTTTGAAAAAAGTCTATAATTCTATAAAACTGGCTGAGTTAATGCACTAGAAATCTATTAAGCCAAAATCCTTGTTGCATCGAAATGTTATTTCAACCAGCAATTCATGTAATAATTACTGTTTTCCAACGCCTGCCCCCTCCTCCTGGGAACAGACACTTTGGGTCAGCCTGAAAGCGAGGGTCTCCTTAGACTGTCCATGCACTGAGGGCTGAGTGCCTGAGGACAGCACAAGGAAGGAGGCAGAGAGCAGACCGGGTGTGCTGCAGTAGTCGCTTGCTTGTCTCCAAATACCCAGATTTTTTGATCTTAATAAGCTCACTTTTGAAGTTTATATTTCTTGAGATAACTTATAATTTTGCTTATTTTCTCTTGTTCATTTTATCTGGTCATGCAGGCTTTTGTAAGAAAACATCAAAAGCATAATTTAGGGTACTAAATAGAACGGCTGGACATAGAAACAAGACACTGAGGAGAGCAGCTTAGTTCTAACTGAAAAGAAGTATGTTTCTAGAGAGAGGTGAAGCCCGCAGGAGCTGGGGTGGCCAGTGCTGAGCCTGCGTGCAGACCAGGTGAAAGGACACATGTGAAGCAGTGAAACTGACCACTGGAAGAGCAGCGTTCGCCACCTTCTCCAGGGCAGTGTGACCTGCATCCAAGTGCTCCTCCCCGCACCATCCTTCCAGCTTGTTCTCTGCCCTCTGCATCCTGGTGGTGACTCTTTGTCATAGCATTACCAAGCTCAGTTGTTCTAGTCCTTTCCTGAAGGTGTTTTCACACAACACGGTTGCCAGGCCAGCAGGGGGGCAGTGCGAAAGGAGAGAGGATTCAGGTATTGGTCCCATTCCACATTTTCCAGAATCGGCATCATCTGTGGCTTCATTCTGCTAATGATGGCATCCTCCTTGCTGGATCTCCAGTTGTCTTCCTGCAGAACATCAGCTCCTTCAAGTGCCAGGGGCAGTCCTCCCCATCATGCCCCTTCTGGTCTAGGCTGCTGGTCCTTGAGGTTATCTGCCTTTCTATTCTTGACTCTCCCAGCCTCTCCCCACTACTGTAAACAGTCACTTCATGAAGTTTTCTTCAGTCTTTCCCTTAATTGTACCATCTGGTTCCTTCCAGGATGTTTCCAGGATACACTTTTGTAAGCTTCACACCAGAACAGATTTTCCTCATGTGAAACTAATTTTATGCTTGAATGACTCACGGAAACGTCTGATGACCCTGCCAGGTAGCCTACGAATTATGTTGGTTTTCAGAGTTGCTTCATCAAGAATGTGATAGAATAAATCAACGTCCCATCGAGGGGTGGGTAAACAAACTTTATAAATTTATACAGAATTTCTAAAGCTGTATTAAGTGTGCCCCTTAGCACAGACTTACACGCATGCATTGGGAAAAATAAAAACCACTTCAGTTTCAGAAAAACAACTTTTTAAGAAGTCTTTTTTGTTCAGATTGTTGGGGGAATAATGCTATGATTTAAATGCTCCATACTCTCTTTTTATTACTTCCTATCTCTCATTATCTCTTTTGGAGGTGACTGTCATTACTGGCTGGCAGGTTCTGGGTCCTGCTGTCTCCTTTCCTTCTTCCAGTTACAATTAAAAAACAGTGTTGCTTGTCTTGCTGGTGAGACTTCAGTAGCTGCCCACAGACAACAGATAGAAGTGGAAGATACACATGCTGTTCTCTCCGAAGAGCCATGCTCTCCAAAAATATGGAGCTCTGTGGCCATCTCTGAATGTATCATTTTCCATTCTCCTTCATGTCTCAAGAAATATGCCTTCATCACCTGGGGTACATTTTCCATCTTCATCTGAGAAGATTTTCATAACATTTTCCTTCTTATTCCCATGCATCTTCTATTCGCTTAAATCATAATTTATGGCAGTGCCCATGATAAGATGTGTTGCATTATATGTGATTATTCCTCCACCTGCTTTTGTTCTTTCATCCTTGCATTTTGAGTGTTAATCACAACATCTGGCACACAAGTAGCATGAATGTCGAATTTGACTGCAAGAAGCACCCATGGGTGCATGATTCAGCGTGGATCATGCACAGAAGAATCACTGTCGGGTAGATCCATCCACCTTCCATGTTCCATACAGTCCACAATCCCTGTCCTGACTCCTATAAGTCTATTTGCATAGAAAATGCTTCTAAGACTTTATAATGTGATGACAAATAATGGTTGACTAAATTTCAAACAAGGGGACCAATCCAGTAATGAAAAACCTGAATGGATTCAACCAAAGAGTGATTCATTTTTTCTGAGAAGAAGCTTTTCTGTTCCTTTATGCCAGGATAATTTCTCCATATATCCAATTAACCAGTGAAGCAGTGGATAAATTCATTTAAGTCCATTTTCTTCTGATTTTAAACAAAAAGTTACCATAAGGCCTTTCTATTTATTCATCTCTAACCTAATCCAATAGTTCTGGTAAGATCCAATTATATAATGGCTTAATTGAAAGTAAATTAGACAAGTATATGGCTAAGCCTGCTACACTAAATGACCTCATTAAATTAATTTGGGAACTGATGTTTCCATTCTGATTTGATAATTTTAAACAAGTTGGAAGAATCAATAAGAATTTCACAAATATTCAAGAGCCATCCTTCATTGATTTTGCACAAAATTAAATGAACTCCACTCTATGCCTAGGTGGTCAAGGTAAAGAAAGAAAAAGAACCTGAAAAGCAGACGTAAGCTTTGTTAAGTATTTCATGAAGTACTTTCATGGTGTCGCCAGGTTGTATGTTACTGCAAGGAGCCAGGAGTGGGTTAATGAAGCTAAGCATCTGTGTTTCATCATTTCACAGGTTAGTTAGGTATTTATAGAAAAAGGCTGCCCTCTAATCCCACTTTAATACCCTTCCTGTATCCTCATGGATGCATATTGCCAGATAATATATTTTTAAAGAATTCATACTTTATAGCCTATCTCACAAAAGATTCGAGGAACATTTTAAAGTGAAACACACATAAATCAGAACAATTAAAATTTAAAGGCAAATAAAAAACCAATTAGGAAGAAGATAAAGGCACACGGGATGGTTTTCTTGAGTGATTTAGTCACATCCATCAAGTGCTACCTTTTGCCCTGTGCTTCATTCAGCCACTCAAGCCTGGAGGAAATAACATTAGGTTACAGGATTCTAATTTTTGTGTCTCCTTAGAGAATACTTCTTGGCTCAGCTGAAAAGTCGCTGGCACTGAACACAGTGCTGATGTGGGGATGGCGTCCTGGAGTCTAGGCTGTGTCCAGTGTGTACATTCCAGGTGGAAGGCGATAGACATCATTTCTAAACATTTGTCTCTACAAGCTGAGGTGACTGCCCCAAAATGTAAGAGAGTGAAGGTAAATACCACAAAGAGTTTTTCTCCTGTTGTATTCTAAGCATGCTTTTTTGTGATGATCTAAATTGAAAGAGATATGATTCATGCTCGAGACCCCATCTATCACTGGAATAAAGGATCGGTCCCTGAATCTGATGTGGGTTAAACCTCCTCCTCTGAATGAGTTCTGTGGGTGAAGTACAGTTTCTTTCTCATAGGATTTTCTACTAATGTCATCCACTTAAGAAGTTAGAGTCCACCAACACTTGGCTGGATTTACCACCCCTGGGTATAACTGGATCTTAGAAGAGTCCTGAGAGAGCAGCCCCTCATCAATGGAAAGGTGCCCTTAATCTGAATGCCACCCTACAGCTGAAAGAACTCACTGTCTTCCTTAAATATTTCTTAACCATTAACTCTGCTCTGCTTTATATTTAAATCCTGTCTTTTGTACTTAATATATTTGTGACCTTGACAACTTAATTTATCTCTGAGTCTCCGTCTCTTCTCTCACAGAACGCGAATGCTGAATCCCTAATAATTTGTTGCAAGAAGGAGAGGTGCTGTGTGCCATAAATCACTGGTAATGGAAGCTGATTTCGGTGTATATTGGTTCCTTTCCTCCTTCTGGTACTCTGGAGGATGAGTTTCACGCTACTGGATACCATGAGATATGAGCTGTCTCATCACTGACTCTTCTCAGTGACTGCAAGTTCTGCAATCCTAAGTCTTGTCACTTAGGATTCTCTGCTGCTGCTGGTGTCTTTTTTGACCATCAGTTTTCATTTGTGTTACAGTCTTGTTGATCAGCTTGGATGATCCCCTTGAAGGTTCAGTGTCTCCGAAACTAGATGGCGTCCTGCTTTTACCAGCTTCCTCACCACTGCAGCAGTGACCTAGGAAAGGACATCTCCTGCTCCTCAGTTTTGCTTCTGTCCTGGGAAGGGCCCCCATTCTGAAGTCAAATGAGCTCAGTGTAGGATGCTGACTTTGCTTCCCTTTTGGAGCCTACATGTACCCTGAAGTTATCTTCTGGACTTCATCAGACACCGGAGTTGGGTGTGGTCTGTGGTACAGTCATATTGGATGAGAGCAGATGGTTAACTATTCCATACTCTCACATTCCCATCACCATTACTTCCTCTCCATCTGCTAATCTAAGGATCGGTTTCTGGGCTGGGTGATGACTAGAAATAGAGGCTGATAGGTCTTATTGTGTGCCTTATTTCAAGCAGACATCTTAGTAAGTTAAATGCTACATTCTTGTGATTATTACCTACATTATAGTCATTATTTGTTACTTTACTGTTAGCTATTGAACAAGCAGATTTTAAAAATAAGGTGTTTGGAACATCTGTGAGATTCTCTTTTATTCTGTATAAAATGAAGATCATGTCATACCTATGAAGAGTTGAGTTGAAGGGACTCTTCTCTGAAAATCAAGTTTCTTCAGTTCTGTCAGTTTGCTTGTTTTAAATCAGAACATCATGTAGGATGAATTGTGTAGAAGTTCACTTCCATACAAATAAGGTAGGGCTTTACCTAATGACCATTTATACTAGCCCTCATTGGTTCTCTTTGAAGGAGGGCTCCTCTTGCCCCGTAAGTGCTGCTTTAATATCCTTGGGCAGCAAGAGGATATCCCACACTTTGCACTACATATTTGCATCAACATTAATGTATAAGACACTTGTTCTATGCAGAGAAAAGAATTAACAATACAGGGGACTTTTAAAGGATCTTCCCAGTGCATGGTGGTTAGCTACAGCATAAGTAGGAGGTATAGGCTTTTATTCTTATTTCCTAAAAGATGCATCTTTTTTTATTCTAAAAAGTAAAAGACAGACAACATATTAACAGACATCCATTTACAAAATAGCATAAGAACAATACAAACAAAACAGAGTTACAGACAAAGTTGCAGGAAGTTAACCACGGTTGTTGTATTGCTTATTGATATCTTCAAAGTGGTTTCTCAGGAAAACAAATAGAGACGTACAAGATTGATCAAACAAGTAATCATTAACTGTTCCTTTCTGTAGAGCAATAAAAGACAGTAGTACAACTATGTTAGCTATCCTATATATACATACTTACACAATTTCTCCTTCTAAAAAATGCATCTTGGATAAAAAGTTACATGTGCTTACTGCATTAACTGTCAGCTCTCTTATCACTGGTACACAACACCCAACACCCAGAATTTAAATGAGAGATTTAATTACCTCATGGTTTTGGAGGTTCAGTCTGTGGTCATCCAACTCTAGGGCAGCAACATTATGGTGGAAAGTCTTGGTGGAGGAAAGCTGTTTAGTTCATGATAATCAGGAAGCAGAACAGAGAGCAGTGACAGAGAGGAAAGGATAAGAGACCAGATATGGGCCATCAAGACCACCCAGATCCATCCAAGATCCACCCAGATACAGTGTGCACAATGGGTCCCCCAGGAGAATCCCCCAAAGCCAATCAAGTTGACACTCCACCTTAACCACCACAATTACTTAATGATACATTATTAAGAGTAGACTAAGAATTTGGTCTGAAATTCGCCCATCAAAACCTATTACAGGGGCTGGGGATTTATCTCAGCGGCAAAAGCGCCTGCCTAGCAAGTGCAAGGTCGTGAGTTCGGTTCCCGGTACCGGAGAAAAACAAAACAAAACAAAACAAAACAAAACAAAAAACTATTACATTCATTTTAATTCTGCCTTATACTTGTGTTCCTAGCTTTCAGAATGATTCATAGCACAGGATTGATCTCCATATAATTATGTATAGCCTAATAATTGACAATTGCTATTTGAATGGTAAGGGAAGATCAGTAATCATTTAACTGGAGAGATGAAACAGGCTGTAACAATGATTAGATTTAGAATATTAATATGTAAGTTTTTCTTGATATGATATTCAAGGTACTAAATTAACAGAGTCAGGCAGTCTTTTCCTTAGTCTTTTATATGTTCATTTTAATAATGGGTTATTACCTAAGACTCAGTGTATGCCAAAGTCTGGGCAAAATTTAATATATATCCCAGGTATGCAGCCCTTGTCTTCAGAGAGAAGCCCATGGTCCAGATTTAGAGAAAAGTCATGCATAATCAGAAAGAGCTGGATGTACACAGAAAGTCCTGCTGAGACACAACGGAGGTTCCAAAACTTAGAACTGGGTCAGGAAAAGCTTTTTCAGAGGAGATGACTGAGCTGAGAAATGACAGAGAAGAACGTGAGCCATGTGAAGGAGAGAATGAATGCATTAAATCCCTCAAGGAGCCAGGCAGAAGGTTCCCAGGTGGACTGGGGCTGAAATGATAAAAAATTAGATCAGTGATGCAGTTTCATTTCCATATGGGGAACGATAAGGCCTGAGACAACGCTTGGTACTTGGTAGTCTCATGTTTGTTTCTAGGGCTAATTACCTGCGGGTTGTGTTGTAAGGTGAGTAATATATCCTGGTTGTCTTTTTAACACCTTGAAATCAGAGTTCTCTTGGTTCCTACTTGGCAAACACTCTCACAGGTACCACCTATCTGGCTGGTGCTAACCCAACACACTGACATTTAAAATTAATGACCACAAGAGACAAGAGAGAAGCACTCACCTTTCTTTAAGAGGCGGTGATGAGGGTTATGAGTCACTGGATTCCTACAGAATGGAAGGCTCCAGCTGGTCTGAACCTTTCCCAGAGTGAATGGATCTGTTAGAAGCAAGGAAGGTTCGCTCCACTTAGGCTGCCATTCCTGAGTGCTCAGCTCTGAGTCACCAGAATATTGTTTTTTTGCACAATAGACTTCTAAGGAAAAGGCAACAACTTTGTCTTTGGGACTTAGCAATTGGCTGGGGCCAGAGTACAACTAGGGCAAAATTCATAGCTCTGTATCATAACTCTCTGGTTCAAGTCACGAGCAAGTGTCAACTGGAAATCTTGTGAGTAGTATTGTAACTCATTTTTAATATACAGATTCCAAATTCCATCATTACCTATTGAGTCAAAATTTCTAGCCACAATGTTGGAAATTCTCTGCTTTTATGGAGTTGCAAAGATGACTAAAACATGATTCTAAACTTGGAAGTACTAAGCTAGAGTCTGGCGGCAAGAGATATCAGTTGAAACAATGAATGTGCCAAGGAAGGATAACAATAATAGCAACAGAAGTTCCAGGATCTTCAAGTTCATATGCTAGAATCTTACATCCCAAAGCAACAATCTTGAGACATAAGAATTTTAAGAACTGATTGTGTTCTGAGGGTTTTGCTCTCAGGAATGAATTGATGCTGTTATCATGGGATGGGGTTCCTGATGAAGACAAGCATTCAGCCCCCTTCTCTTCTCTCCACCCTCTCACTCTTTCTTGTCCCTCATCGGCCACCATGAGATGAAACCACAAGAAGACCCTCTCTGGGCACCAGCTGTGCCAGTTTATTACCAGCTTGGCTAGATTAAGGAACTTCTGCAGGGGGGTTTGATCACGAGGGCTCTCGACTCATCTATGAGTACATAGATACAGGGCATATTTATACACTGACATCCACAGCTCAATGTGCTATCAGGAGGCAGAGACGCCTGGAGGAGCTGGTTGTCTTAAGAGAGTGTATTGCTCTCTGACTGTCTTCCCCTGTTCTGTACTTCCCAGCCTCCATGACATGTGCTCTGCTTTGCTCCTCCATGCCCATCCACCATGATATTTTTGCCCTGGCACTAGCTGACCATGGACTGAAACATGTGAAACTGTAAGCCAAATTCCATTTGGTATCCTTCCAACTTGGAGGTGTTGAGTACTCCATCCCAGCAATGGTGTGACTTACAAATATACCAGCACCTTGATATCGATCATCTCAGCCTCCAAATTTGCAAGGAATAGATTCTTATCTTAACAAATATTCCAGTCTATGGTGTTCTGTTATGGCATCACAAAATAGAGTAAGACAAACAGCACCAGTGTATGTCTTGCATCTAGGTGTTCTCCCAAGCCTCATGGGCTCATAGGTGGGGATTTGGGGAGGTGGCTGAATCACGGGTATGTGATACTGGGATTAAGAGTGTGTGGTACTAAACTTGCCCACTGATTGTTTTAGCTTAGTCCTCAGTGTTAATAATAGAAGACCCATCTGGGTATGGGTGGTCCCACCCAATAGCTTGAGGCCTGAATGGGAAAGCAGGCAGAATGTTGCTTTTGCTGTTGCCTCCTGCTTGCTCTTCCAGGGATTGTTCTCCTCTGCAATGTTCCTCTGCCATGCTGGCCTGCCTTAGAGCCAGCTGACTATGGACTGAAACCTCTCCAAACTGTGAGCCAAAATAAGCCTGTCCTCCTTTAACTTGTGGGTGTCAGGTACTTTGCCTTAGCAATGAGAAAAGTAACTAAGACAACAAGGCTAAACACCTCCAGTTTAAAAGGATACCAAATGCAATCTGGCTCACAATTTCACATGTGTCAGTCCATGGTCAGGTCCATGGGCGGGCAAAAATATCATGGTGGAAGGGCATGGAGAAGCAAAGCAGAGCACAAGGCTAAATTAAGAGAATGGAGATAAAAACTGAGAGCCAGACAGTCTGGATTAATAATAATAAATACAAAAACCTCCATCTTATGTTGGGCCAGAATTCTGAAATGAGCTAATAGAGGCTATGAGGGAGAAGTGCAGTTGCTTGGAAAACTCTGAGTATTCATTAGGTGTTCAGAGAGAGCCTGGGTTATTTTGAGTAATTCAGTTCTGAATCATTGATCTCCATGATTCTTTCACTGAATAGTTAGAATTTTTCAAAGTCTACGCTGGAGTGGAGCAAAGAGGAGGATGGGAAGAGGCATGAAGGGTCCCAGAAGCTTTGTCATCACAGCGTGTTTGTTCTCCTCCCCCATCTTCTAATCTGACTCTGGCTCCTGAAGGAGCAGCAGGAACGCAGATCAGTGAGATGTGTGGTGGCACTGCTCCACTCTGTCATGGGCTGGAGGGCTGCAGTCACCACTCTGCTTCCCTTCGGAGGGTAGCTGTCCACATGTGATAAACCGCACTGCTTACTGCAGAAGACAAATCATGAGACAGATTTCCAAGGAGCATTTTAAATACTGGGGCAAGCAGTATTCAAATTATACAAAATAAGTATAATTCAGCTTGTGTCCCAGTCATGGCCTTGCACAATATGTGGAACACAGCGGGCACATAAGAAATGTCAGCTGAACTGGAACGTTCAAGAAATGTCACTTGAATGAATGAAAATCTGCACATCAGCTATGTATTTCCTCTGTCATTTTGGAAGTTAAGGACCAAGCTGTTAAAAGGAAAGTAAGAGCTAGAGGAATTTACATAGGAATGGAGCCATGCTGGAATAAAGTAACAACAACAACAAAACTCTTTTACTCAAACCCACATGTACAGAGTTGGATTTCAATAAGAACAATACATTTGACAACTGAATGAGAAAGACAGATGTGGTTGTTTATTGCTACTGATGTTAGTGGCAGATGAGGAACCATCTTTAAAGCAGAACTTTCAACAATAATTGGAGGGATTTTAAACTTCCCAGAGTAGGAACGGGGAGATATGGAACACTCAGAGGAGCAAACAAGGACTAATTAGTTGTATTCGTAACTAGTAGTCAGAATTTCTAGCAAACATAAACCAAAAAATTCCAGACAGGTTTGCACACCAGATGATTAGACAGGTGTTTTGTGGTGGAGTCTGGGCAAATAGGTAACATATAGCACATATGCAGGACAGAGAACTGTCTTAAGTGACCTCTCTAGACGAAGCAACCTGGAGATGTTGACGTTCTTACAGTGACATATGAGGGGTGTTCAGAAACTCTGGTGAATATTTAAATTAAAGGTAGAAATATTTATTATAGTAAAAGAAACATTGCCGTTAATGCCCTTTGGGGTATTCCTTTTTGCTCCAAATACTTATCCCACTGTTCTTGCCACTTTCTGAAGCAGTTCCTGGAGTCTTCTTTCTTGAGTGTCTTTTCATGGTTGCATTGGTGTCCTGAATCAATTCAAATGTTTACGGTGACTGGTGTCAAATTAAAAACATTACCCAAGTAATGTCCACCTTATTCACCAAGATCTGTCATTGTGGGACTTCTGGATCTTCCCCTAAATCAAAATAACCACGAGAAGTTAACATTTTGAATCATTTCAGGACATCAAGGCGAACCAGAACAGCAAAATCAAAGACACTCAGGAAAGAGCACTTCCAGAACTGGGTCAGAAAGTAGGAAGAAAGATGGGATCAGTGTGTTCAAAATGAGGGGGAGAATTTCCAGGGAGTTTCATGGTGATGTATCTCTTACTGTAGCCTAATTTTAAAAATTTAAACATTCACCATACTTTCTTGCACATACCTTGTATTATCTGAGTGATCTCAAGAGAAACCTGTGGAAATGCAGGAAGCCTGACAGGGCAGAAGAAGCTGAACAAATGTATTTCAGGAGTAGTTGAGCCTTAGCTCATTTACAAGAGGGTAAATGCCAGTAGTCAGAGACTGGCTGTTACACACAAACTGGCCCACCTGTGGCGTCCCCTAGTGGTAAGAGGAGAATATAATCGCTTATGTACTTAAAGTAACGTGGTTGCCATCAGCCAAAGACACTGATTTCTACAAAAGTACAGATGGGAGAACTCCACAAGCAGCATGCTCAAGTAGCTACAAGACAGGTGCATTTGGCCAGTTGGGGGGCATCTGGTAAGAGAATCAAACAACATCTGCTACCCAAGAGTTTGAGGAAATAGACTAGATGTTCACACGGTAACAGAGATGGATTATAAACATACTGTGCTGGGTGAAAACAGTAACAGAATTGTTTCATGCATAAACCACTTACATAAAGTGCACCAAAAATATATCGCATAATAAACACTTCACATAAGGGCTATACACAGAGCAATATTCAAAACAGTTGCCAAGTGCTTTGAAAGGGCAATGGCCAATCAGAATGCAATGCTGCTTAGCACTTGACAGAAGGATCCTGAGAAGGATTTGTGTGGAGAAAGAATGATGAAATGTGGCCAAATGTGAAGTGCAAAGTATGAGAAAGGAGCGGGGAGAGTGTTCCTTCTGTTCCTCCTCTACCGGCGTTAAAGGGCTTTTCAGTCACCTTCCTTTTGCTGGATGGAATCTGCTGTTCTTGCACTTTGGCTGATGAATTAAAAGAGCCTTTAACATAAGTCTGTCTCCGTAGCTCCCCCGAAATAGGGAAGAACTTGGGGTAGTGAGCAATGTCTACCTTATTAAAAAATCAGGACTGTGAACTTAGATGTTCAAAGGTCTGAGGTTTGGATTGAATGGTAAGGTATTTGATAAGGATTTATTTTGCATATTCAATGCGAGGTAAGCCTTATCAGGAATAAGGACAAAGGCAGTGGCTACACGATTTTATTTACCCTATTGATTAACTCTGACTCAATATACAGGTGGACAATGGCCAGACCATGTACAAAAGGAAATCCACATTCTTCAGAAACCTTCCCACAAAACCAATGAACTTATTGATGATAAACAATTCACAACCAGCCTGCTGTCAGTCAGATGTACAGCCAGCCACATCCCTAGCCTTACTGATAATTCAGAAAGCTAAACAGTGTCTGTAAGAATTTGCCTAATGTGGCTAGGGTGCGATTAACAATTCACAGCTTCCTGGTGGTACCACTAACACCCTGTGTGCTCTGGCTTTCACCATGTACCTTATTGTTCAACCCACAATGGTACCTGGGCCTGCTGATCGCAGCTCATCCAGGCCATGAAGACACAGCAAGTCAGCACTGGGTCTGCATGCGTGCCCTACTGAGTTTCTTATCTATTCATTCTTAGTTTCCCAGGCAGACTTTGTAATTGCTTCCCTAAAGATCCTCATAGTACATCTGATGGCCTGTGGGGTGGAAGTTCCATAGATACCGGCAAAACAATGGGAGAAGAACCTATAAAATTTCACATAGGTCCTGCTAGACCATTGCCTAACTGTTCCCAGTGTCCCTTGATGCAGAAAGAAGAGCAAGGGATCACACCTATACTTGAAAGCCTATGTGCAAGGGTTTTCCCATGCACGGCACTTGCCCTTGTAACATCCTTGTTTCTTAAGGAAAGAGACCAAAGCAAGTGGATGAGGGCATTAATTTGTTGAAGGCCTCTGGGTTGTGAACAAAACTGTCACTCCTTACTTCCCAGTAGTACTGGACCCAAATACCAGCCTGCCGTCAGTGCGCCTGAAGCCGCTTCCTCCACCTTGCAGACCTCTGCTCTGCCCTGTGTACTGCACCTCTGAAATCCCTTAATTTATGTACTTGGGTCACTTTCTCTTTCACCAGTCTCTCTCCTCTTTCATCCTTTCTCCTCTACTGATCCCTGTTCTCCTTCTTTAATCAGTCCTAACAGTAGATCTTATTAACAGATGAGGACAAACTCTCCTACCAATAAGTAGAAACATGCTTTTATATTTGATTATGCTTTTTCCTACTTGCGGTATCTAAGAACCTCTGTTCCCTGCTCATTTCAAAATATTGTACTTCTATGATCAGGATATTACAAAGCACTTTATAGAGTTTTATATTTTATTCTGCTGGGACATCTAGTTTTGTGTAAATATATTAACTTTTTCCTACAGATGTTATACGTTCAATAAAAAAACCCAAACCTGGGTCGAGTTGAGGAGATTCCAAAGGCATCAATTAGTATCATTATAAAATTATTAATCAGAAAGTAGTGAGGATTGTAAAATTTCTCATACTTCTTAGCACCATTATAGCTTTTTAAGAAATTGTTCAAAGAATAAAATATAAGGGAATGAAAATATTTAAGCAATTGATATGTTAATGAACCTGGTATTTGTAAAAGAAATGTAGAGTAGCCAAAGCAGTTGTTACCTCTTAGATTAGATTTGGCATTTCATATACATCGTATAATAGGGTAGATGGTGAGCTAAAAATAACACAGATCAACTAATTGAATGGAACATTATGAAATTATTAAAAGAATGTGCAGAAAAATAACAAACCCATTTACTTCACGAGGTATGTTTACAAAAACAAATTATTAACTTCAGCAAAAAAATGTAATAAGTGTGCATTAGCTATCATTGCAACTGCTGAGACATCACACTCATGTGCCGGAAAATATCTGGTTTTTAGAATGGAAGAATTATGAGAACTCACTTCTATGTGTTAAAATCTCATCTAAAATATTAATACTGAGCAAAGTAAGAGAACATCTGGTTTCATGAAAAAGCTGTGAATTTAACTGTTTGAAAATAAAGCCTTTTAGCTATTGTTCTAAAGTCAAAACTATTTTTGTCTGGCTTGCTGTTGGGTCTGTACACTCAAAGGAAGTCAGTCCCTTTGATAGGTATTTGATCTGTGTACATATTGGCATATTTTTCAAGAGTGTGCTTTTTCCTTAAAATTCTTTGAAATAAGGATCTTGTTGACAGTGATGGATTTCACCTCATTGTTTTCATTAAATCCAAACCTCAGCTGATGTTGGTTTTGTCAGTTTACTTTCCTTCCTTCTTTGGTGAGGGGATTATTGTGAAAGTTTCAGCACATTAACTGTTGCCTTGAAATGGTGCACTGTGATTTTTTTCCTGGTCTTCTTTTCATGCTTTCTTTTCCTCCTCTGAGACGCTGAAGTTAATGACTAATGTATTCAGGATTGACTCTATTCCTGCAGCCCATAAGATTGGTAGTTAGTACCTTAATTTGACAGCATATAATAAAAATCACACATATTGTTTTCTACACAAAATGACACATATAGAATTAGGAAGTGCGGACCATTCATTCACTCCGTAAATAGATACCAGTGTATTGGTGAGAAAGCTTTACCCTAGTTAGGATAACAAGGATCAAAAGTCATTCTGCAGGCAGCTTAGCGCCCTGTCTCAGTTACTTTCTGGCTGTTCATTAGTGTATAATTTTTACTCGCATCAGCAAAGTCTGCCTCAGCGGTAAAGCACCAGCTATTCATAGTGACAAACACCACCAAGTGCGCCGGGCTGGCCAAGCATGTAGGCGTTTCCCTCAGTGTTATGTCGGCCGCTCGGTCAGAAGTGGCGAGGAGATCTCCAGCTCAGCTCAGGAAGGACTTTCCAAATCACCCACTTACAAAGGAAAATATATTTCCTTCTGTCATGGGAAGGAAATTATACATTAATATATATATTATATATTAACATATATGATATATATTATATATTTATATATACTTAATATATATTAAGTGAAATATATTTCCTTCTGTCATTACATTACATTTATAATGTACATTTATTACTTTTATATAATTTCAACCTTTTTGAGCTGAATTCCCCTCTTTTTCAGTTGTAGCTGAATAGCACTACTGTAATCCTGTGACTTTTGAAGATATCCACTGGTGTAGTGTCCTTATGTCTTCTCATTTTCAGTTTTGGAGTCCTGAAGCCTTCCATTTCACTGTAGAACACACATAGTCTTTTTTAAAACCTGTATGAGTGGGTTAGATCCATTATGTAACCTGTATCCATTACTGATCACATATAAGTTTATATACATGTTTATGTACAATGTTCTACATGTGTAGGAACATTCCTGTGACCCTCGGTTAACCCCCCAAACCCCTATCAATTCCCTGCCTACATTAATACAGATACACTTGCAATGGCAAGCAGAAACATCAGAATGACACCCAGGATTTGGAGGCAGATTTGTTTACATCGATGGGCACTGATTGGGATCACTCCCAGAATATCAGGCCCTGATCTCTGGTGGTCTAGGGCTGATATGGGATAAGCAAGCAGGAAGTGCAGAGGCAGAATGGCCTGTCACTTGGGGACTGGTTTATACCATATGCATCACAGTGACCAGCTGTTTCTAAGGGACAGGAGCAACCAGATCTAGAACAAGAACTTATACCTGGGCAGCTAGGAAGCTAAAGCATACTGGCTGGAGGGGCATTTCTACTACACACTTAGTATGACATATTCCTCTTTTAACTAGCTATTGACACACACTTTTATTTACTTATTTATTTATTCATTTTTGTCTTTTTGAGACAGGGTCTTGCTCCACAGTTCAGGCTGGCCTTGAGTTCACTCTGTAGCCCAGGCTGGTCTCATACTCGCAATGATCCTCCTGCCTCAGCCTCCCAAGCGATGGGATTACAGGTGTGTGCTACCACATCATTTATTACATTTATATAATTTCACCTTTTTTGAGTTGCATCCCCCTTTTTTTCAGCTGTAGCTGCGTAGCACTGCTACAATCCCTTGTGGTTTCGAGTGCAGAGTTGCGGCATCCTCCATCTTCCCCAGGCCTCACAGACCCACTTAGTCTGCTAGGATCTGTGGTCACCTTTCCAGCCATCAAAAACTGGGGAAGCATGGCCATCAGGGGAAGTTGGTTTCATTCAGTTTTGCCGGAGGGTTAGTTATGAACAGAGAGCAGCTGGGAAAGAAGCCAGGGGAGAGGAGAGGGAGGGTTGTCTCCTATCAGAGCATGGATTAGGAGCAGATTTAGAGAGTGTGTCTTCCCTACAGAAGAGAGAGTGAGAAATGCGCTTCTGAAAATAGGAAATGGCTTTTGGAAGCTGTTCTGAGGGCAAAAAGCTTACAAATGTCATCTGAAATGTAGCAGCCAAAGCACTACCAAGCGTGTGGGTTTCAGAAGCTGATGCTACCTCTGTTCTGCCCAGGGAAGGGTGATCCACAACCACCCGTGGACATCAGACCCTACATATCAGACCCACTGAAGCAGAGGCGGCTGCACAGTTCCTGGTTCATCTGCATCTATCCCTGCAGCCCGGTCACCTGGTAGTGACAAGAGCAGCTGGCACTGGTGAGTGAAAGACTGTAGCAATCAAAGCTGAGACTCACACTGAGCCTCCAAAGCCCACTTTGTGGCAATCACTGCCTTCCCTACAAGACGTGGAGGCCCCATTGTGTACAAGGAGCCCTGTGGAGAGGCAGAAGAGGAAAACCTGGAGAGAAAGACTGCATATGTGAGGAGAAGACAGTGCAGTGGACGGCGATTGAGATAATGATACTGGATTTGAATTAACAAATTACAGAATCAAGTCTATCAGATTAGACTAAATTAAGTTTCCCACTACCAGTGGAGTGGGTGTTCCAGAGGTGGCATGATTTGAGTTGTACAAAAAATAAAATTCCTGTGCTTTAGATGTGTTAATATTCATACAACCCTGATGAAGTTGGCAGATAAGTTACCGTTGTCATCATTCAGAATTGAGGAATCTGAACTTCGAAGGGACTGGAGAGTGGCTGGTATACCATGGTCTCCTTGTTCCAAGAACAGGGTCTAACCTGTCTCTGTCAGGCCTCCCAAATATTCACCGAACTCACTATGGCTAATTATTAAACAGAACACAGCATCACATTTCTCTGATATGGGGGAAACTCTTCATAATGAGTTACTGTTCTGCTGCATTGGCTGGACTTTACAAATCAAGTTCTAGCCAGGGGATTCACCCTCAACAAGAACAGAGGCTACTAAGGGAAAGATCCTGCAGCTTTGTATTGAAGATTTGGGGAGGGACAGACAGATTCAGAAGGCTTTACTGCAAGGACAGTAACCCGCAAAACAGAAACAGCACATACTTTGACAGTTGATCTCAGAGCCTTCCGTCACCCTCGGGAGACGGCAGAGGGAGAGGTGACAAGCAAGGAGGCATGGGACCAGCACTGCAGGATGTAGACAGTGCTCAGAGATTCCCTGGCAGGGACTAAAGGAGTTACTACACGCTATTATTATGTTAGCATCATGTTCTAATAGGGTTGCCAAGCACTGCTGCAAGTTCCTGTTGAATGTTTAAGGAATATAAATTCTATGTCCTAAAAATAGTATACTTTTTAATTTATATTTTTATTTCATATTTAAATTTATTTCATATATGTTAGAAAACAAAAAATACTTTATATGTTTATATTTATTTCTACTAAAACATAAGTGATTGAAATATTAAATATTGAGAATTTTAAAAATAAATTATTTATTTACCACGTTGTGCCACATTATGGTTGGATCAGTGGTAGGCCGCGTGTGCGACAGTGTGTGACAGTGGCCTCATAAGGTTATCATGGAACTAAAACTCCTACTGCCTACTGAAATAATAATTGTTTTAGTGACTTTCTTTTTGCTGGGACAAAACATCCAGCACCCAGAAGGTAAAAGAGGAGAGTTTCACTTTAGCAAACGGTGTGTAGAGTTTCAGTTCACAGTTGGCTGGCTCCAAAGCAGGGTGGCATGGCCGAGGGCTGGCAGGGGAGAAACAGTCCATGGCAGGGCAGGCAGGAAGCAGAAAGGGACCAAGGTTGGAGGAAAGATATGTACTTCCGGGCCACACCCACGTCACCCACCTCTTCCCACCCAGCTTCACCTCCCAGCACCACATTCAGCTACAAACCCCTCAGCCAGCTAACCCAGTTTCACACACCCATGATCCAGTCACCTCCCCAAAGCCCCAGCTATAAGTGATGATGCTTTGTGGGGCACAACTAGATAAAATTTATAACAAGAGTGCAATGTATCATCCACTGATTTGGGTGATCCTGGTGTAAACAACCTACTTCATGGGCAGTTCTTTAAAAATAGCATATACAATTACATACAGGGTATTACAACTGAAAGCAATAAAAATAGCTATGTTACTGTTTATGCATTTACTATACTATACTTATATCATTATTTCAGAATGTACTGCTCCTACTTATAAAAATAAATTAATGGCAAAGCACCCTCAGCAGGCCCTGCAGGAGGATTGCAGAGGAAGCCCCTGTGGTCACCGGAGAGGATGGCACAGGTGTGTCACTGCCCATGGACACCTTCCTGGGGACAAGATGGAGAGCTGGGGGTGGTGTTATGGACAGTCTTGACCCTGGGAAGGCCTAGGCCAGCGGTGGTGAACCTATGACACGGGTAGCAGGGCAGGCTGTTGGCATCACCAAATGCTCTAAAAGGTTCGCCATCACTGGCCTTGGCTCATCTATTTTTTTAAGCAAAAACTTTAAAAGTAAGATAATCAAAATAAATTTTAAAAATAAATAAAAGCTTATAGAATAAGCATACAAAGAAGGAAATGTTTTTGTATGACTGGTTAGAATAAAAAAACTGAATCTATTAGTTTATAAATATAAAAAAATACGTTAAGCTAGGTTTAATCTATTACTCAAGAGTGAGTTTCAAATATAAATTTAATGTAGCCTTCGGGTAGTGTCTAGAAATATAGAGGAGGGAACAGTGGGGCTCTGGGCCGTGACCCTCCGGCAGCACTCACCCAGAACAACCACCAACCCTGACAGCTCCGTTCTTCATACGGGCCTGCTGCAGGGGCTCCGTTATAGCATCTGGGATCCTGCACGGTTGCTACGCTTTTCCATGGTTGGAAATATTTGCATACACACATACCTCTGTGTCTCAACTGCTGCAGGGTTCGGGATAGTAACAGGTTTGTAGCCTCGGCACAACAGGCTCGGCCACACAGCCCAGGCGTGCACCTGAGACCTTCTACGACGTTTGCACAGCGAGGAAATGACACCGCAAAGTGGTTCTCGGGAAGTATCCCTTTGGTAAGGGAACCATGACTGCCTTGCTATATTAGGTGTTGTCAGTAGAGGGCGCTGGATGGACACTGCAGAAGAAAGATGTTTTTCCTCCTGGTTCTGGGGGGCCTCCTCCATTTTGTTCCTCTTGTCCCTGGATGACAGCTCCGTACGTTTCACACATGTGGCCGGTGAGTGTCACTGGCAACCCTGTGCATGGTTTCCTGCTTCCCATCTGTCGGCTGGGCCACTTATGTGAAACCTTCTACCAGATGGTCTCAGCTGCACACTTCTGCCACATCTGCCGAACATCCCGTCAAGTGGTTCTCCTCCCGTTGGCTGCTTCTTTGGGAGTCTGCTCTAAATCCTCTCCAACTCAGTTCTCTCACCGCTAGGAATTCTGATGTGTGTCTGTTCTCAGCCACAGCCACTTTCCTGATATCCGTCATTCCTTTCATTCTGAAAACCCCAAACTCCCCCAGAATTTTAGGACTAATAACAACCCGACTGAGCGGGACCCGTGAGGCAGAAGGATGCCACCTCAAGTCACCCTGCTGCATGACTGGCACCTCTTTCCAGAGCTTCTCACCCGCTGGCCCTGTCCTAATAACCGGTGACACTATTAAGGCGCTGATTGCACATTTTCGGTCCTGGCTGCATCCATTTTTTTCCAACACGCTGCTTGCACCACAAATGGTACAGAGGGGATACCCTCCGGGGTAGAGGAGCACAGAGGACATAGACCGAGGCTGGAGCCAATTAACCCTGCATGTGACCTCTGGGCCTGACCCTCACTAATGATGAGATCTTGACCAACTAACTTAATTTAGCTGAAATTCAGTTTAATTTTATGTGAAACGGAGCCACGAAGGCCTACCTCAGAGGATGTTATAAAAGTTAATTGTGGGTATATCTATATGTATAACATCTACAGCATGAGAGAGGAAGGACTGTTGTAGCTGACACGGTGATAACAGTGGTGGTGACAGTAATGATGGTTTATTATATATTATTTTTATTATAGAAGCTTGCAGTTTAAGCAACAATGTGAGAACATCGAAGAAAGGAGCATTGGATACCGCAGAGTGGAAACAGAGGAAGGTACCGTTGTACGTGGAGGGTGGTACATTGTGAGGAACAAAGGACAGTTAGTGGAAAGAGGTGAGATATTATTCTACAAGTTTTGACCTCCAAAATAATACTCAAAGAGCTTAAGTAATTACTGTTGCTTCTACTGCAGGATGTAACTGACTTTATCTGGCCTTCTTTATGAAACGTTTCTTTCTGTGACTATTGTTGGTCACCCATTGGCCTTGACGTCTCCAAATTTTCCAAATCTCAGGTGAATGTGGTGTTAACTGTACCATCTATGGTACAAGGCTCTTGTTAGCGCTCTTGCCTCTTTTGTGAATAATGTTGCCAGGTCCTGCCCGTTGGAACTCATCACCTTTTCTGGAGGTTGGAGTGAACCCCGGTAGAACCAATGGAGTGCACAATTACATAAGACGAGTTGAGCTACCCTCTGAGTTTCGTAGTTTAAGCTGGGTTATTGTCCAGGAATAGGCCAAGATGTGGAAGATATGGAAGGAGGGGAGGAGGAGGAGAAAAGGGATACCTACTTTGAGGTCATGGATATTCAATGAAATTTCATGAGATGCAATTAAGCACAAGGATATATATAGAAAAACAAACAAAGAATAGGACTTAACAAGTTTCTGTTATATTTGTGATATGCTGATACAGGAAAAGATTACTGAGTATATCAATCTGTACTTTAAAGAAATATTCCCTATAAAGGATCCTTGAACTTTTGAATTATCACTACTTTTGTGATATTTGGCTGGAGTTTTGTGCTTTGGCTATTTTGTTTGCTAATTTAGATGATGTTTTTTGTTTTTAGTTTTTTTTTTTTTGGTACCAAGAATCAAACTCAGGACTTTACACTTGCCAGGCAGGCGCTGTGTCACTGAGCTACATCCTCAACACCCCCACCCCCTGCTTTTTAAGATGATGAGATTTTGACTGCTGGCTCATCACATAGGAAAACTGAAATTTTGTTCTCCAGAAGGGCTCAGTCTGGAAATCAAAACACACAAAAAATTAGACTGAACTATTCTTAAAAGAATCATTTTATTGGTACACTTTTAATACACATAATGGTCACATTCATCATAGAGAATTTGTACCTGTACATAGTGTATCTGGATTTTTCTTTAGACTGAACTATTGCACCTCCATCTATCTGATAAAAGTAGATATTGGTGAAATGTGGATATGGATGGACTCATAGCACCCCACTTCTTACTCATATTTAGCTTTGTCTTCCCAGTTGAACAAACAGACTCAATTTTCCTCAACCCTTTGACACTAATGACAATGAATTCTAAGCTAATTTTGATCAGGCATGAGTGGATGAGGTAATTCTACCTATTGCAGTTCTGCAGCATATTCTATCCATGTTTTCACCATGAACTTGTAAGACTTCTAAGTGCTCATTTACTCTGCTTTAGTACTGATGAATATTTTGAAAAGAGTATTTATCATAAAATTTTCAGATGTGTAAAAACAGACAATGGTATATCAACCCCTATCAAGTTATAACTTAGCTTTAGTGAAGTTAATATTTTGGCATATTCTTGCATTTCCTCTGCATTTGTTTTTGTTACTAAAAATTAAGGTACACTATATGCATTACGATTGTGTAAATCTTAATTCAACATGCAAAGTAATAAGCATTGTCTTACATAACCACAATGCCATTACCAAAATAGACAAAAAACAATATCATTGTGTCATTCTTTGTGAATATCAAATACTCCACCTGTTATGAAAGTTTGTATCTACATACCTTTACTAGAGAAAAGACGGAATCTGGGCTTACTCAGAGATGTTGCTGTTAAGTACCTCTTATCTACTCATGCATTTATCTGTAAATTTTTGTGGTGTTGACTTGAAGAGAATGATCCAAGGCAGCCATCCTCATGGTGATGTTTACCAAATAATTTACCATACCCTAGTAAATGTCTTGTGACTACCCATGATTTCGGAAAGCAAAACTTCGAATCCAGTGTATACACATCTGTGCACAAGATATCATTGCTATGGACAGAAAGGGAAACAGAAAAGCTGTGCACAATTTCATTTCTTCTTTTCTTTAAGAAAACAATGCTCACAGAACACTCAATGAAGTTTAATCTTATGTTTACAGAAACATTTTTTCTTTACTTTTAGAGCTGATACTAAATGAAAATTCAAACACACATTTCTAAATGCTCAAGTGATTTTTCCTTATTTACATGTATTATAGCATTAGGAACTACAACGGTTAAAGTATTCATTTAAGATTTCTAATCATTAGAGAGAATCCATTTAATATATTTAATTATTAAATGAAATACTATCATTGATAACATTACTATTATCTTTATATTTCTAATGTCATAATGAGGATTCCTGCTATGATGTTTCAAAGAAAAAAACTAATCCTCAGGGTGGATGAATCAGTGGACAAATGGATTTACACATTTTAAGTTTGTAAAAACTGGCAGAGAAATCTCCTCAAATCCTCTGATCATGTCATTGTCAGGTTAAATTTTTTCTCATTCTTTTAAATAGGTTAATATATACTAATGTAAACATGTGAATAATTATTTCTAAAACTCTCTGTTTACTTATTGAGACTGCCTATAAGTCATTTGTCTCAAAGTTTTTTTTGAGATAGTTTATACTCTAGAATTTGGTCTCATCCTGCACATGTTCTGAATTCTCTTTGTTGTTTCATAGCCTTCAATACCTGGGATGTCCTGCCAGTTGCATGGGTTTTAGGACTCTTACTGATTTTCAGTTTGGTTGTTCTTGTTTTTCTTATGCCAACTCTTTCTTGATTTTTCTGAAATGCTGATGAATTGGCTCGATGTCCTGCATTATAACTATTGCAGTGTCGTTGCCAGGGGACTGAACGGTGGCCAGAACATACGTCCACCTCCCCTGAACCAGAATTTGAGAGTACAGCCTTCCACGGCAAGTGGTGGGATTGAAGGAAGGAGCTTGAGAGGAAAACTTTGTCCTTGGTTATCTGCGTAGGTTCCAGGTGTCATCCCATGGGTCCTTATTAGAGAGGCAGAAGCAGATTCAGCTCCAGACACAAGAGAGGGCAGTGTGAAGACACTGAAGACAAAGCAGAGGCAGATGTGGTAACAGAAAGAAATGCTAGTGGCCACCTGAGCTGGAAGAGATTAGGACTATTTTGCTCTAAGCCTTCTGAAGGACATGATCCACACACCAATTCCAGACTTCCGCCTGTCATAACTGTGAGTGAATATAAGGCTGTAAGTTTCTGGTACCCTGTTACTTGCATTCTATTATTCTGTTTGTCTTATTTTGGCGACTATATTGCATTTTGTTCAAAAGTTGAGTGGACCTTACGTATAGCCTCCAAGGTATTAAGATTCATATCCAACACACAACACTAGAACCCTTGAAGATAGAGACGCAACATAATCAATGTATATTTAAGAAATCCTTGAATAAACTGTTCACTATTTAGCAGCAGAAGACAGGGAAGCAGGTCCATTCTTATGGTACAGTGTGTTTACCTTTTGAAAATTCACCTTTTGTGCTATAGGAGCATACTGGAGTGGATCCTGGTCCCACATTGGAACATTTTGAGAAAAAATCCTTAAGAAAAGAAATCTGTTGTTTTTTAATTGTTTTCATGTTGTTTTGTTTTCATCTTCATTGTTGTTAATTCGTTATTATTCTTTTCTCTTTAAAATAAAATACAAGTACAAAAAAAAAAAAAGAAATGAAATCCTTTCCACCTGGAAGTTGGAGAAAATTGAACCATTAATGTAATTAAGGGACAGAGATGGGAGTTTAGTCGTGAAGTAACAATTGGACAAAGGACTAAATTAAAATTGTAGAAGTTAAAAATAAGATGTTTGAAATGAAGCATTCCCCTTTTGCATTTAATAGTTCAAATTATCAGTGAAACTGAGAGTATTCAAACGTATTTAAACTAGAAAATGCACAGAAAAAAGCATTTATAAAGCAAACTGCCCCAGCAAGTCATGAAACGGTCACATAGAAGAGAAGAAGAGGGAGCGATTTAGTAGAATGTATGGTGATGGATATTGGTCACAATGATCTCAAACTCAATGAAAAACTTTGGCCTCTGTATCTGCAAATCCCAAGGAACCTCAGACAGAAGGAGACAGCCCAGCAAACTAAAACATGAGCAGAGGGGCTGGGGATTTAGCTCAGCGGCAAAGCGCCTGCCTGGCAAGCGCAAGGTCGTGAGTTCGGTTCCTGTACCGGAGAAAAAAAAAAAAAAAAAAAAAAAAAAAAAAGAAACAAAACAAAACAAAACAAAAACATGAGCAGAACCAAATTGCTGAAAGCCAACAGGGAAGAGGGAATTTCCATAGAATGAGATTTTAAATAAGAGAGAAACACTCTATGTAGTGTAAGGTTGGGTGGGAATGGACAGCCTAACCGTGAACTTGGTTCTTGAGGCACAAGAAAACAGAGGACACGAACCAGCACACGGACAGTGCGATAGAGACAAAGACCCAGCAACCGCAACCAACCCGAAGTCCTGTGTCAAGGAAGTAGAGTAAATGCCTCTTTTTAAAATGAGAGAGAAATCAGAACAAACGCCAAAAGAACTTGTCATTAGCAGAACTATACTCTAAGCAATGCTGAAGGGACTTTTGGAAGTCTGGAGAGATCCTACGCCAGCCAAAACCTCAATTAATGGAAGGAGAAAGAAGTGAGGAGCAGGGAAAACCATTAACGTGGCTAACAGTGAAAGCACAGCTCTTTCTTTTGAACTTGATGTCTTAAAAAGCCAACTGACTATTTAAAACAAATTAATGGCATTGTAGCGTGTGTTTTATATTGTATTTGCAAGTAAAATATAAAACAATGATAGCAGAAAGGACACAGAGTGAGAAAAATTAGAGGAAGCAAATGACCAAAACTGACACATATAAATGGAAAACTTTCTTATGCCTATATTTATTAGAGAAACTAGATTTGTAATTTGAACGTCTCCAGAAAGAATACTGAACCCAAACAGGTCCAGTCAAAGATTCTAGTAAATAAGGAAGAATTAACGAATATCAATTTTAACCAAACTATTTCAGAAAATAGCAAAATATTAGTTAATATATAAAAACTAGCAGTAAACTTTTAGAAATGAAATTAAAAACATTCTCATTTTACAACAGAATTAAATGTACACAATACTTAGCAATAAGACACAGGACGTATAGTAATACCTACAATCTAAAATGTGTAAATCATTGCTAGAATAATTTGAAGTTGACCTAAGAACATCGAAAAAGAAATATACGAAGCTCAACAAAGTTTTTAATACTGCAGTATCCACTCAGCAATGTATACATTCACTGCAGTCCATTCAAAATCTCTGCTGACTTAGTTAATGTCATCCTGATTTTACCGTCTATGTGGAAATGTAAATGATCTAGAAGCACACAATTTCCAAGGGAATAATAAAATTAAAGATTTTATGGTACATGACTTCAAGAGTTATTATAAAGACACAGTAATTGATACAGTCAATCAGATTATGGAACGGAAATGTGCCCAGAAAAAGCCTTACACTTGCATAGTAAATTTTTTAATGAACCCTATGGCCAACAATGCTATCAGTAAACGAATCTATTCAATATGTAGCATTGTAAACCTGGATAGGTATATTGAAGAAATAACAAAATGAATTTCATTAATAGAGCCATTTGTTCATTCACCAAACTGAATAAATCATAAATAGGCCACCAAAGACTGGGGAAAATATTCCCAATATAGGCAGTTGAAAAAATACTTGTACTTTGTTCAAAATGTCAAAAATTTGTACAACTCATTAGTAAAAAGACAAGGCAATTCAGGTAGATGGACAAGTGCACCTCAATGGGCATTTCACAGAAGACTTTGAGTGGGGAACAGTCTGTGAAAATGTTCAGCATCAGCCATGAGAAAGATGAACATTGTTATAGCTAAATCTTGGAAACAACCCAGATGCCCATCCACTGAGGAATGGATAAAAAAGATGTGGTATTTCTATTCAATGGAGTAGTACTCAGCTATTAAAAAAGATAATCTCGAGGC
>NW_004955456.1:4689190-4723241 GCF_000276665.1 Chinchilla lanigera | reverse complement strand
TTGCTTTGATTTGTTTATGTTTGTGATACTGGTATGCTGCTACTGTTCTGTTTGTTTGTTTCTCATTTACCACTCTCTTTAAAACAGAAAAATGAACATTATCATGAAATACTATTATGTAAAAAACTAATGGGGCTAAAATTAATAAAGTTTATTAACAAGATGGGCACTGTCCATTTTGGCAGACTTGGGGACAACTGGAAACTCTCATGAGTGCGGACTAATGCAGCCAGTTTGGAAGTCAGTTCACAGCTTTGGGTACACTTAAATGTAGATACTGTGGACAAGAGTTTCCATTCTCCACTGAAAGATTGGTGCATCTATGTTCATGGCAGTTTTATGCCCAATGGGCAAAACTAGAAACAATTCAATTAAAAGCGTTTCATTAGAAGAGTGAATGAATATTTGTGCTATATTTTTCAGAGAAATACTATACAGCAGTAATCAAGCAAATTACTAATATGCACAATAATAGAAGTTAATCTTAAAAAACAGTATGTTAAGGAGAAGAAAGTCATGAGAAGCTATGTATACTTCACATGCATGAAATTCTAGAAAATACATAGAAAACACTCTTCCTTGCTATGAGGAGGGCTAATAGATATATCTATATACATATGGAGGAACATTAAAAGCAATGAGTCTGGCCTTAGGTTTTCCAGAGATACAGGTGTTGGTGTCCTGACGTCTACCCACACGAGTCGCAATATTAGGAGTGGAGCAAGCCCCTAGGACAATTATTTCTAGTAAGAATCAATATGGTTTTGCTAGCCCTAAATATTACAAACAACCTCAATGGCAGCAAAGCTCCTACTTGGCAAGAGGCAGTTTCTATTGAGCATTTTGCAGTTTGTGTGACAGTGTAGCCCCATTGGGAATGTCTCGTATCCTTCACAGCTTGACAGTATCTCACTGGACCTTTATATAGTGGAAAACTGTTCTGAGTCTGAAACCTGATTCTTTATGAAGGTAAAGTGTGCTTTACAATATCTGTGACACACACGAATGTCCACCCTTAGGTTTGACAGTGTCAGCCACCATTCCAGAGCCCATCTCATTGAAGTGCAGGCACACCTGGCACTGAACATGCTGATACAATACTGGCCTCTGAAGTTTCACATATGCAATGCCATCCTACAGTAATTCAATAACAGTGGAAACTTCTGACCAGGACTTTGTCAAAGGTTTTAGTCAGTTGTGCCAGGGCATCCATTTCATGATTGTATGTATGTATATAAGCTCATCTTACATTTCTGTTATTTAATTTTTCTATTATTCTATGACCACCCTTATGTTAAAATACATATGCCGTTCTATTGCATTTCAGAATAGCTGGGGAATGTATTCATGCAGTCTAATCAAAAGGCTCACAGACCTGGTAGGGGTGCGACTTTATTCTGAAAGGAGTTCGGCATTCATTCATTACCATATTCACCAAGGCATTGAGGAATTGGTGGGCACTGGCCAGGTAGACGTTTGAGCAGACAGAGTCCTGGGTGTCTGAGCCAGGAGTCTGCATGGACCCTCTAAGAGCTGTGGAGGTGTAGAAAGCAGAGGAGGAGCAGAGATGGCTGAGTTCAGGAGAAATGGTCTGGAGTCTGTGTGGATTTTGAGATTGAAGACATGTGACCGACTCTGTGTCCTGACATTGATCCATCAAAGGCATGGTCCTCCTTCCGTGTGCTACCTCGGTGTGTCTATGTGTGTTCCTCTGTGTATCATGTTCTTGTTCAAATCCTCTTTAGCGCCTAGAATGATCCTGAGGGTCAATCCCTATCTTTCTGGGTTGAGCTTTAATGAAATCTCCTCCATTCCTTTCGCTGCTGGTGCTCAGTAGATATGTTCATCATTGCTATTTAATATTTTCAGCACCTTTACTCTGGTGTAGATTAAATTTTTGGATAATCGTTAAAATGCTGGTCACTTTTACTAGTGTGTAAACAAACGTCTTACCTCTGATATCCCCTCAAGAATTGCTCTAGCAAATTGCCTAGTAAAAAAAAAAAAAGAAGTGCCCCAAACAAGTTTCTACAGATTCAATAGAAATGAGAAATAAATTCACTTGCTTGACATGAAGAATATGTTTAGTCTTACATTTCTAAATTCTACTAGAGACTGGGAAACACAATTTTAAATTCCTGGCATCTACCCTTAGGCAAATCATAATCTAGTAGGCTAGGGAAGTATAAAATGAACAAATGTTTAATAGAAGGAACTGTGCTGATAGACTTGGATCTGTGGGTCAAGAGAAGTCTTCTTCGAAGGAGAAAGTCTATTATGGGAACTCTAGTGGGCATGTACAAAGATTACAAGTGAAAGAAAAAAAATGATGGCTTCATTTTCCTGATTTTAAATATTATGGAAGAAGGGTGGGGGGAGAAGGAATTAAACAAAATTCAGATCAGATGTGGAAAAACTCTTAAAATTTAATATCAACAATAATAAGTGGTTGAAAGTTGCTATAGTTTAGATCTTGAAGGTCCCCCTCAAGCCACATGTTAAAAGCTCATTTGCCAGCTCTGTGGGGCTGAGGAGGTGGTAGAGCCTTTAGGGAGTGAGGCATAGAAGAAGGAAGTCAGGTCATTGGGGTGTGACTTTAAAGTGGATATTGAACCTGGACACATCCTGCCTCTCTCAGCTGTCCATCTGCCATGGCTGAAAAGACTCCTATACCAGGTGCTCCCACCAGGGTGTGCACCACTGCCACAGTAACTCAACAGGGCCAAGTATGCATGGGCTGAAACCTTAGACATGTGAACCAAAATAATCCTTTATTCCTCATAAATTGATCATCTCAGGTACTTTATCACAGTAGTGGAAAGCTGATGAACACAGAAAAGAAAGGAAAAAGTTACACATTAGGTCTGTGTTACCAAACAATCTCCAAAGGGCCGTGGATTCAGAGTAGGGGAAGGAGAGTAGAGGAGAAGCTAAAAGCCAAAGAGGGATCTAGTGGAAGTCTCGGCCGCTTCCACACTGAGCTTGGGTCTTATAGAATAGAAGAAGCTGTGGATGAAAATCTTTAAAATCAGTTTCTAGGCTGAAGATTGAACCCTTGAATTTTCTTTTGAACAGCACCCATAGAATCACACTGGCATCTGGAATTTTTTTCACAGCTCTCATGAGTTCCTGCTGAAAAATCCATTACTGTCAATTGCTCTCTGAATTTATGAGCATTTATCTCTGCTCTTGATATTTACTATTCCAAGGTAACTTGTTTTTTACTTTACAAATTATGATCAGTTACTTCATAAGTTTTGGAAGTTAAACCTACATAAGCTTGAAAAATAAGGAACAACTTAGAAGCGAAACAGAAGGAAATGGCAGATGGAAAGACCAGGACACCAACCAGGTGCTATGGTCATATTTGGAACTTTAATTTGAGCACATGTCAGATGCCATGGAAGAGTCTCAGAAGCTCCAACATATGAATGCAGGTACAACAAGAACAGAATGGGTTGGTCTTTGCTGTCACATCCACAAACATTCACATCTTCGTGCTGACTTTCCTGTGTATGTTTCATTAAACTTGATATCTTTGAGTTGCTGTAAAGAGTATTTATAGCGCTGATGTAGTGTAATAAGATTGATGATGATTATGTGGGTGCATCAACCAAAGTAGCTATTCAATAAATGTGCTCCTCCACCTCTTCAAAAAGAATTCTAGTGAACTTAAGAAGTTAGCAGGTCGATGCAGAGATGATTAGAGCTAACTCTACCAAATAATACAAGGAACGTTGGCATGAGTCCCTTTATAATACTTTGTAAGGTACTTGACTCTCCACTAACTCATTTATTGCTCACAAAACTTTTAGAGGTCAGGGTTATGATCTTGATTTTTTCTATGAGAAAATCAGCTTTTAACTGACCTGCCAAGTTGTGACCCATAATAAGTAATGGTACAATTAAGATTCAATCTCCAAATCATGTCTTGAAGTCCGCAGCGAAAACAATTTGTTAATTTCTGAAGAAGATGAATTTGCCACTGACATCAATAACTTAACCTAATCCTAAACAGTGAGACTCTGGTGTTATACTGAAGACTAGTGCATGACGTTTCCTCTGATCTGTTCTTTGTGTTATTCATCAAGTGGTACCAGTGCCCATCAGTAAATGTCACAGCATTCAAGATAACACATACTTTCTTTTGTTGGATATGAAAGAGTTTTGGAATAAATATTTAATAGACCAGTAGTTCTTGAATTTAAAACTGTCTTTTATTTTCCCCTATGGGTGAATGTCAAAACTCCATCCATGGAAAACAGAAGGCTAATTTTGACTTCATAGACAGACCATCACTGTACAAGTATTATTCATAATTAGAGTTTTATTTGTGCTCCTGGAGATGTGATCTTTCAAGTAGTAAACCCTTGATAAATACTTAGTAGTTAACTAGACAGGTTGGCTTATTCATTAACCATTTTTATTGGTTTCTAAATCAACTTTATTGACTTACTTAGGGTTTGATTGTTAAAACAGTCTGGTTCTTTTTGCTATCGTTATTATCTTAAACTTTCCTGAACTGTTTGTTAAGATAAATCTTACGCCTCTCGTCCAGCCAAATAAGTCCAGGCAGGATACCTACCCCGAATATAAATCACAGTATTAATTTAATTTCTATGCCTTAAACCTGAGTGTGCCGAAGTGACGTATTTGCTGGCACTACAGCCAGCACAGCAGCAGAGGATGTGCCCTTTCTGGGAACTAGCAGTGAGGTGGCCACTGCTGCCTGTGGTAGAGAAGCCACTGGACCAAGGCAGTAGAACAAGCCCCGCTTCACTCAGGTAAGTGAAGCTTTACAGTCAATCTGTCTAACCTTTAACTCTTCATTCTTCCCTTTCCTCAGCAGTAAAATCAGATAATAGTGTCTTGGTAAGGACTGCATGATGTTTACATCCAGATCAACAAGCACAGTAGGGACTTGATATAGAGTGGCTTTCGTGTTACTGGAAATTGGGGAGCAACAAAACTCAGTTTGACAGTTCTCTTTTTCTTTTTTCTGTGCTGGGAATCGAACCCAGGGCTTTGTATATTCTTGGCAAGCCCTCTACTATGGAGCTACACCCCCAGCCAAGTCTGACACGTTTTAGCTGTGAAATGTTTCAAGCTGCCATCCAGGCCCCTGATCTTCCCAGCTATAAACATCCCTGCACCAGCTATTTTGAGCGCGTAGTCTAACCTGGCTCTCACCTACCCCAACAAACTGTATCTCATTTTTCTCTTATGTTGCAATGTGGATTTTTATTTTTTGCTTCAACTTGCTTGCACAGCAACACACACACACACCTGCACACACCTGCACACACCTGCACCCCCCCCCCGAGAATCGTTGCCCTTACTGGACCCTACCACGGCTTGCATGTAGCTGCTATGAAAGTCTTTTCTTCCCTTAACATTAATAACTATCTCTTTATAACTCACCATGTACGATGCCTGTTCATTGCTTTCTGTACTTGTATCTAATTATACCTGTGCACATATTTCTTTCTCACTTATTAGTCTGTGATGACAGTAAGATAAGGGGTGATTTTATTTATTTCAGCCTGGACATCAGTAGACATTCATCAGATATAGGGTTTTCTTTAACTTCTTATGACCCCATGCAGGCAAACGAAATGCTGAGAGTGTATTTTCTGTATCAGAATGAGGATCGGGATTTTAAATAATAGCTGCAGTCAGCTGGTGATGGTGGAGGGGACAAGGGAGAGGAATGTGCAGGGCCAACACTGCTGGAGTTTACAGCCAAGGAGGGGTTATGTAATGTGATTAAATGAGAAGTGGCAGAGCCCTAGGGGACAGTCATCTTCCCCTGGCTGAATGCTCAGCCATGCAAGCAGAAAGCTCCAGGCAGGAGAGACAAGCAGGAATCCTTGGTGCAAAAGACCCAGCCACTGAGGATGTGTGCCCAGGTGTTCCAGGCTGCGCACAGCCCTTCTCAGCTGTGGTGGTTTTAAGAGCTCTGCTCTTAAAGCATTTCTGCAGGACCAATTTCCTGTTATTTGTGTGGGGTACTTGCCATTCCTTCACATGAAGAAGGCAGTACACATTCACTCAATATCTAATATGTGCCATGCAAAGGCATGCGTGTGCTATGCGTGTTTGAGCAATGCATGCTTCCACATATTAAAAACTTTCTCATTTATTTGTTAAATAAATTGGTTAAGGGGTTAAGCCAGAGCCTTAAAGTCTTACATGAAATTAGAGAAATCAAAACCTGAATGCAGGCATTTTGTTTGATTTTTCTAGTTTCCTAAGTCTATCCCCCCCTTACTCTTTCTCTTTTTCTTCTTTTCTTCCTCTTCCTCTTCTTCCTCCTCTTTTCCTTCTTCCTCTCTTTCTTCTCTCTGTCTCTCTGTCTCTCTGTCTCTCTGTCTCTCTGTCTCTCTGTCTCTCTGTCTCTCTCTCTCTCTCTCTCTCTCTCACTCTGGTAAGCTCCTTTGACACTGACTGTAAAATTATCCTTAAAGACAAATTAAGGGTTTGATGCAGCTCCTCATTAAAATGCTTGCCTAGTATGTGGAAGGCCTGGTATCTAATCCCATGCACAAGAGGAAAAAAGCAAATTCAAACCCTATAGACTCCCAAGCAAATGTCTTTTAACCCAGACAGCTACCCAGTGCTCTCAGGGTAAGTCCACACTGCTTGACTTGGCAAAGACTGAATTGCCAACCTTGCACCTGGTAGACAGCCCTGACCTCAGCAAGGCCATCTCTTCACCAGGTGCCCATGTACCCTTATTGTTCTGGTAAAAGTATCTCCCCATCAGCATCTCTGCTTGGATACAGCTAGGATGCTGTGTCATTCTAGACCTGGAAGAGTTTAACTCATTTTAACACACCAGTAGAAAAGACACACATGCTTTTGTTGTTGTTGTTGTTGCTTTGGTACCAGGAATCAAAGACACACAGTTTTATACCTTCCAATCCCCTCTATGTGAACAGCAAATCTCCCTTCGATCATTTCCCATGGTCTTTTGTGGTGTTTTATTGTCTCTGTGTATATTATCCTAGCTAGAGTGGAGACAACTTAATGAAATTTTTTTTCTTTCTTGTGTTAAATTTTATAGTCCCTGATGCATAGGAGATTACAACATGTTAGCTAATTTATTAACCAGTATTTTTTTTTTTTTGTCCTTATTTTGCTGCAACCTAAGTCAGTTTGTTACTCAATGTACCATGTCAATTCATGTTTAGAGAGATGATTATATAATACTTACCTTCTAAAAGTATGTGCATGGTGAATGTCATGGCCACGAATGGTAAATAAGCATTACACAACACAGAGTACTAACCAGTATATGATCATGGCTAAATAAGGGTTAACATATCCTGGAAGTCAAACAATGAACACGCTAAAACAAAGTTAGCCACCCCGAATCTAACTGCACTCTCCACCTGGCATGGGAACTCATTAGAAAGTGCACTTACTTCTCCTGTTCTTTACTTTATCTGCACACACCTCCCATTGAGTACTGCTGCCTAGGGGAGAAGCAGAGAATGGTGCTCAATCTTATAAAAATACCAAGGCAGAAAGAAAAATAATTAATTTGTTCCCTTGTTGCCTTGAGAAGAACTTTTATATTCTGTTTTTCTCCAAATGGCTGATAATACAAAATATTTCAAGGTTGTCAGATACAAGGAATAATAAATTCTACTCGGTAAGACATATCCAAAGCATTTTCTTGTCTTACGATCATTATCCTCTTAACATTTTTCTTAATCATGGCTAAAGGTCATCGATATTTTTCTCTTAATTTTATCACTTTCACTTAATTTGACTTGATTTTTAGTGTTTCTTCAGATTTCTTTTTCCATGCTAAGCAATCATGACACACTTTTATTCTTTATCAATATGTTAAGTTCATTTTAATTACTTCTGATAAATTCTCACAAGTATTTTTTACTAACTCCTGCAAGAACATTATCAAGATGCTGTAGAATAATTTCGCCTGATATCCACAAAGTGAAAACTGGGAGAATATCCAGATCAAAGACCTCATTTCACAGGTGAGGAAGCAAAAAGCTTGTTGATATGGTACATGTGTTATTCAAGGTTGAAAAACTATTTGAGAAAACCCTGAGGCCTAAACACAAATATCCTAATTCCCAGAGTTCTCATATCATTCAGGTTTCCCCTGCTAGTTCACAATGATTTGATTGGATCATTCTCTCGTCCCAAATCGTGAATGCTTCACCCTTGACCAGACTTTACTGGGATTTCAACTCAGAAACAGTTGTCTTTAAACTCAACTGTAAAGTGTATGACTTGCCAAGTTAGCTCATCTTTCTCCTACACAATATTATTACCTATAAAATGGATATTGTGATACTTTTACCACAGAGCCAAAGTAAGACAAATATGACATAGCAAATATAAATATTTGGCTTAGTTAGCAAGAAAAATAATGTTATGATTTGTGTCTGGATGTCCCTGAAAAGCCTCACACAGTCATGGGGTGCAGGCTTTTTAGAGGCAGCTGAATTTAGAGTTTGTGAAAGGTTCATTGTCCAGTGTTGGAACTGGGAGTGTGAGCGTTATACCTGCCCTAGGGCAGGTAGCCTGCATACAATAGAAGGGAGGGAAAGAGGCTTATTTCTCTTCCTTTGCTCTTACTGTTTTCATTATTTGATTGTTTTCATTGCCATGAATGATTGCCCGTCTGTCATGTGCCACTCTGCCTTGGAGCCAGCAGATTACAGACAGAAGCCTCCACAAAGTGTGAGCTAAATAAACCTTTCCCTCTTTAATTTTGGATATCAGGCATTTTATCTCAGCAATGAGAGAAAAATAATCAAGACAAATAATATCAAGAAATACTCTTCTTTCATCATTCCTCTTTAAGTCTGAGTTCATATATCCAAGTAGACAAGACCATGAGTTCTCACAGTACTCTCTAGCTCAACCCATTTGCTCTTAGCCCAGAAATTTAAGGTAGATGTATTTTTTCTTTATTCTAGTTAACAAAGAATTTTTTCATTATAAAAGTATTCTAAGTACACAGAAATGTCTAACAATTTCAAATACCCTATGAATGGTGTGGTGAAATTATACCTGGTGGTCAGCTTGTAAGACTCAGCTGAACTGAATCAAACTGGTGATTCAATCCTCCTATGTCAGGACTGTTGCCAACAACATAAAAAGAGAACTGGGAAAGAAGGAAAAGAGCAGTTGGAACTGTTGGTTCTCCTGGAGGAGCTTGTCACACTGACTTTCCTGATATGAACTCAGCTATTCTCATCACTGAAGGAGCTCAGGACCTTGTTGTTACTGAGAATGGCTAAGGTTCATTTTGGGGGAGCTCTGATCCTTACTTTGAGCATTGCTTCCTGACTCCAGCGAGGAAGATGGTGCACTGTTCATTGTTCTGGAGAAGCTTGTCATGCTGGCTTTTCTGATATAGACTCAGCTGTTTTCATCATTGGAGGAGCTTGAGACTTCATTGTCATTGAGAATGGCTGCGGTCCTTTCTAGGGGAGCTCTGATCCTTACCTTGCATATTGCTTCCTGGCTCTAGTGCAGATCCCTCAGCTTACTGGAACAGATCCTTCATCCTGCTGGCACAGACTTTCTAGCTTCCATCACTGTCCTTGGGGCCTTCCTATTGCAACTCCTTGAAATAGGCTTGCATAAGACATTGTTGTGGGCTCTTGGTCTCCAGTTGGACTCATGGGGAGCATTGTATGGGCTCTAGGTCTTCAGCTGGATTCATGCAGGACATTGCCATTGGATCCAGGCCCTCACCTGGATTCCTTGGGTCTTTAATGTGTGGACAGATTTCTTGCACTCTTTTATTTTAAACTCTTTGGTGACTACTATAAAATAATCCTATAAATTATGTGTCCTCTATTAAATTGTTTTTCTTGTGAACACTGATTACAACAAATTGTATTTGTCTTTAGAAAAATCTTAACAATTTAATAATATAAAATCTGAAATGTATATTTGTATAGAATTTTCTCTATCCCTCTCTTTCTCTCAACATATATGTAGACGTGTGTGTGTGCATGTGCACATGTGTGTTGATATCTAGCCATTTCTCCATAGTGGAAATGGAATCCAATGAGGGTTGGCTTATTTCATGAAACAATAAATCACAAACATTTCTTTAGTCTGCATTCCTTGTAAACCATAATCTTAGCCAAATATTTCTGTGTAATTCATAATTGGGAAATGTAATTCCAGGGAGAAAGAACAGAGGAAACAAAATATGATATTAAAAAAGAATGTGGAAGTAGTGGTTAACATTGCAATCACAAAAGTGGCTGATGGCTCCATCCGTTTGAAACATCTGAAAAGGATCTGAAACACATTGGCGACTGTGTGTCCCAGGGAAGGGAGAGATGATTATACACAGTCTCCCACGTCCATTTTTGTCACTCATTTTGTTAACTGCTGTTGTCTCAGAGATTTGTGTGTGTAAAGACAGAGGGAGAGTGCCTGTAGTATTCCATGCCTGAGTTTAACAGAGAAGCCCTGGGACATGCAGGAGGACACACATGGTCCAAGCAGAGGTTGAGTGGAGCTGAATGAGGTCCAAAGAGCAGTCCAGGCAGGAAAAGACACAACAAGGCTGAGAAATTCAAGTTGTGCAGAAGAGGGGTCCACTACCATTCACCCCTTAATCATTCACATCTGCTCTTGCTTTCCATTTGAGCTGTTTTCCTCTTGACCTTCTGATATCAAACATGTGGATTTTTACTCATACCAAACAAGTATTCAACTGCTTGCCCTAGGATTAAATTTGGAGATTCTGGTAGTATTGCATTTCCAAAACCATCTCTGAAATTTGATACTCCTTCTACCAAAACTCTTTGACAATTTGATAACTTGATAGAATGTCTTATAAAATCCATTAAAACTTACTATTACTTTTTGCTGTATGGGGGATTGAATCTATTGTCTTTGCACTGAGGTGCATCCTGAGTCCCTTTTTAATGTCTTATTTTGATATAGAGTCTTGCTAATTCACTAGGTACTCAAGCTAGGCTCAAACTCCTGTCTCAGCCTCCCCAAATTCTGGGATTATAGACATGTGTCACCAGATCTGGCAACTTATTATAATCTTTTAGTATCAATTTAAGCACTAGGAGTGTCATGTACAATGATGAATTTTCAAAGTGATGATCAAAATTTTGTGAAGCTCTGTATAAACATTCATTAATGATGTAGTGCATAATATTTATATTTTTCAATGCTATTATACATGATAAAGTTATTTTCACTTCTACTTTGACTTCTGGTTGTTGGTGTGAAGAAGCACAATGAAGGTTTATAAATTAATCTCTTATGCAGGTATTTAAAGTCATTTACTGGTTCTACTAAATTCTTCAACTGTCAGTACTTACACTAAATATTCTAAACAGACAGGATGGTCTGGGAATAAAGATAGTTCTCCTTTTCCTTCTCAATCCCAATGATCATTTTAAAATTATTTTTTACTTGATTTATTGCACGGGGCTAAAACCTGCAATGTAATGTGCCATACATAAGCGAGAATCGACAATCTGTTACTTCTGATCTTATGTTGAAACATTTAGTCTTTAACTATTAAGTTATTGTTAGCTGTAAACCTTTTGTTGGTACCATTATTCAGCATCAGAAATGTCATTATTTTCTTTCTGATTTTATTGCAATCATTTTTTGTAGTTTGTTAATGTGATGAATGTATTGAGGTTTTCAAAACAATATCTTTGTCTAGTTTTGTTATCATAGTGATGATTATCTCATGAAATAAGTCAGGAAATAATCCAAGGCATTTTATCCTTTTCAAATGTTCTATAAGGATTTGCAGATTGCTAGTATTATTTCTTTTTAAAATAATTATTGAAATTTGCCAGGTAAATTATCAGGCAGATGAATAAAGAATAATAAAATCTTTAACGACATTATAGGTCAACTGCATTTAATAGAAACATACAAAATATTCTATTCAACATAGCAAAATACATGTTTTTCCCAAGATCACATGGAAATTTTCCAAGATAGACCATGTTAGTCCACAAACAAGTCTTGATAAATATCAGTACATTGAGTTATACAAAATATTTTCTCTTATTATAAGGGAATAAGACAAGGAACTGATACAGAAAGAAATGAACAATTTAATCCCTCAATTAAAAACAAAACTGCAAAAGTATTTGCAAACATTTGGACAGAAGTGAAAATGAAATTACTAGCTACTACATTATACCAAAATGAAGTTGGGCCCTTACCCTTCATTATATAAAAACTTAACTCAAAATGCTATGGAGGCTTAAATGCAAGGCACACACATTGAAAATTTCCAAAGTATAAATCATTGAAGGAAAGTTTCATGACATCTGACTTTACAATGACTTGAATAAGATTCAGAATCACAAGAAATTACATATTGATATCTTCAAAGTGGTTTCTCAGGATGTCTGTTAGTATGCTTTCCTTCTTTTATTTCTAAAATAAATTAAAAAAACAAAATCACAAGAAATAGTAGAAACAAACACAGATAAATTGGACTACACCAAATTTATATGTATCAGAAGATGCTAGTGAAGAAATAATAATCCACAGAATGGAAGAAATTATCTTCAAATCATATTACCTGAAAGGGGTCCATATCTAGGATACATAAAGAACTTCTACAACTCAACAGCAACAATTTAGTACCAATTAGGAATTGAGAAAATGGTGTAAGTGGGCATGACTCTGAAGAAGTTATACAGATCAACAAGCCTATGAAAGGATGCTCAACATCCATGAACATTAGGGAAAGATAACTCAGACTCTTAGGAGAGACCACATCTCATAAATTCACATGGCTTTCAAAAAGAGAGAGGAAAATGTAATTCAATCTCTATTTTAAAAAGAAGGAAAGAATAATGCAAAACAAAGGTTGGTGAGGATATGGAGAACTTAAAACCCTTTTGCCTTGCTCATTGGAATGTAAAATATTGCAGCTGCTATGGGAAGCACTAGAGTGATTTCTCCAACAATTAAAAATAGAATTACCATAGATCCAGCAATTTCACTTCTGGGAACATACCCAAAAGAACAAATCCAGATTTTGAAAGGATATCTGTACACTGATATTCATAGCAGAATTACTCAAAAGCATCCCAAAGTAGAAGCAAGCAGTGCATCCATCCACAGAAGCCTAAACAAAATGACACACGATGTACAGTATAATACTGTTTATCTTTAAAAAGGAAAATAATTTGGACACACATAACAATAAGGAATCACTTTAAAGATATGCTGCCAAGTGAAATAAGCCATCACAATATGGTACCTGTTGTATGACCCCGCTTCCATGAGGTCCATGTTGTCATCCATCTCACAGAGCGATGAAGTGGGCATGGGCCAGAGGGAACTAGTGCCTTATGGGTCATGAATTTCAGCTGGGGGATTGAGAAACAGTTCTGGAGGTGGATGGTGGTGATGGCTGCCCAAAATATGAGTGTGCCTATTGATATTGAAAACGGTACACCTAGAAATGATTATATTCATACCATTTATGTTATATACATGTACTGTACTTAAGAAAAAACACTAGTGATGCCTTTGAGACCAAGGAAGTTTTCTTTGGGGGAGGGTTTTTTCATGGTAAATTAAATTACTTTTGTAGCCACAGGTTACTCAGGTTCTCTGTTTCTTCCTAGAGAGCTGTAATTCTTTGTATCTTTCAAGATCTTGTTGCAAGTCATTTGCATGACCAATCTTCTATATCAATATCAACAAGTTCAAATTGTATGGGCTTATTTTCTAGTTATTTTTATTCCAAAAATATTTATTTAGATTATTTTCTCATTGTTGAGTTATTTCTTTTTTTAACAAGTGGATGTTCCTGATAATGTTTAGTTGGAGGCGTTATATTAATTATCAGTTGCTGTGTAAGTAAAAATAGCTACACAGCAGCTGATAATTAATATCAGTGCCCAGTGGTTTAAAATAGCCTATGTTCACTATCACACATTCCTGTAAGTAAAAAATCAAAAAGCAGTGTAGTTTGGTGTTTCTGCCTCAGATTTCTGATAAAATAGAGGCTAATTGTCAATTAGAGATGTGGTCTCTTCCAAAGACTCACCTGGCGAATGAACCACACATGAGATTACAGACTTGGTTTTGCAGTCTGGATTTCTGCCTTACTCTTAATAAAAGACTTCAGCTACTTGTCACGGGGTCTTTTGCCAAAGCTGTTCAGATAGTTTCGTAACATGGCAGCTGGCTTCCCCCAAGAGTGTGCAATTCAAGAGAGACTAAGAACTCCAGATGGAAATCACTCTTCTCTTACCTAGCAAAATACTGGCAGTCACAGGCTGCACCATCTGCTCTGTTCTTCTCACTAGAAGCTTGTCACTAAGTCCGAAACATACTCAAGGGGAAGAATACTAAATTCCCCCTTTTAAGGCAAGAAGTGTCAAGTAATTTGTGAATATATCTTGTAAACCACACATGCATTAATTGAAAAATACCTTTTTATGCTTTACTTCTCATTCAGCCCAGTTTCTTTGCACACTTTGATGCATGGAATTTGTTATTTCTCCTGAATGTAAGCATCATTTTTCTTATAATTCATGTCTCTCATGTCATACATAGGATGACCTTTATTTTATCTTTTGTTTCTGTTGTTGTCTTAGTTTTACTTTTTAAAAATATGACCATTTAATCATTTGGCTAATCTTGAAATTAACATAATGAATCATAATGAAACCTTGATTTTAACATATTACTGGATAGACATTATTATGAAAGTGCTATACATATATTAGATAAAATGATATAAAACTAATGCAATAATTGTAAAATATATCTAATGAAGTTATAAACAATTTAATGGGGACTAGAAACTGGATACAAAATATGAAAATTAGGTTTAGATATATTGATGTAAATAAGAAAAAGTTTAATATGGAATGCTGAGGACCAGTAAAACTTATATAATTTCTCAGTCCATATACACGTACATATACATAAAATCATATGATAGACATAATATAAGCTCATGAACAACCTAAGATAAGTTACCATATGAAGAAATATGCAAAAGTGTACATCAAAGGTTTTTTTTTTTGGTACCAGGAATCGAACTCAGGACCTTGCAATTGCCAGGCAGGAGCTTGTGCTGCTGAACTATATCCCCAGCCCTCATCAAGGTATAAGAATGGCTATCAGTACTTAGTGAAATGGTAAATAAAAAGCTACTCTTTTTAAAAAAATGTTAAAAGTGGGGTCAGAAGGCAGGTGGGACTCTGCAATGAAGGCACTTAGTGCTTTACGGGGAATTTATCGGGGTCTCAAGAATTGACAGTTGCATAGGAATTTGAGTTTCAGGGCATAGACACTCCTTTCTTCCTACACTCATTGCAAATGAGTCTTTCCTCTTCAGGCTTCTCCTTCTTCTTTATTACAAACCATCTCTAGAGCTTGTCCACTTTCTGCATTTTCAGTACCAGACCTGATGCTGGTCCACATGCTAGGCAAGGGAGAACACAGACTGAGCTGGGGGCCCCACCCTTTGCTCCCAAGGGAAGACGATCACCAGGAACCTTAGCTGTCCTCACTCGGCCTCTGTTTGCTCCTGAAGCATGGAGATCTGAAGTGTCTTTAGTGTTAGGGTTGTGGCTGCCCTGATGTCCTGACCAATCCAAAACTTTTACCTTTCATGGCTACTTTGACTTTGAGGGAAGATCCAGAAGTTTCACTGTCCCAGAGCTGGTATGTAAGGTTGCTGACGACACATTGTAGTGTTCTTATTTGACAGAGATTGCCATCCAGGTACCACGCAAGTGGAAAAATTCCAGAATAAATTGGGCAAATCTAGAATACATTTACACAGATGATCTGACACCAGGTCCTGATTTTCTGTTGTCAGTGAGCCATAGAATAATGTTTTCTAACTCCAATGGGTCAATGCAGTGAATGATCAGGTGCACTGGATGCAAGGAGGCTGGAGGGAAGAGGGTATGCATGGCGGTGACTTGTTTGCACCTGCAGGGGAGGCATAAGGAAGATTTCACACATGGGAACATCAGTGATGTGGACACATGATCCAAAGGATCCTCTGTCCTAAGGGGTCAGCGCCAGGCTCACCACCTGAACTCAGACATCTGATCTGAGATGGCCCCAGAGTGGCCAGACACTGAGATTCAGTATCCAGTTGAATAGGGTTATAATGGAAATTAAACTGAACTGTAGACACCAGAATAAATTCAATTTTCTCAGGCAAGATCGCAGGCTGAGATTCCTACGACTACATAATGTCAGTTCTGTGTTAATTTGCTATGTAAGGGTAAACCCTTTACGACTTATCTGGGCCTAAGGAACAGTAATATGGCAAGAATCAAGGGACGACTCAACGGGGATTGGTGAAACAGTCAAGCAAGGCTGGACTGTAGGGAGTCATGTGATCAACTCCCTCCAACAAAGGGTGAACAAGCAAAAACACACATCTGAGAAGTTTGAGTCTGACGTCTGCACCTGTTTGATGGCATGTGGCTATTTGTTCTGCAGGATTCTCAGCGGAAACACAATTTTAAAAACTGATTTCTAAGGAGTCATTAAGGTCTTTGGCTTTAGACTCGTGATTTTCAAAATGTGCTCCATGGACCAGCAGCATCAGCAACCACTGATGACTGATTCACAGGCAAATCCAGAAGCACCAACTCAGAAACTCAGAATGGGTGTCATGCCCTTTCTCAGACCTTCCAGGTGATTCTGAAACACACTAAAGTTTTAATAACTATTGCTCTCGATAACAAAAACTAAACTGTAGCAATTACTGTAAATAGAGTGTGGCAGACGGATATTACACTATAGCAGCAAAGAGAGATTGATTAAGATTGACTATGATATAATGAAATGAAAACAAGGTTAGTTGAAAGAATTTTAATAAGTGAATTTATACTAGAAAAAGAATATAAACATCAGAGGTTTTTATTTCCACAGAATATGAATCTAAATTCATCAATCTATTGAATAAAATAGTGTTTTGTAATAAGTAGTATTTTATTTGGACTATAATTGTATTTGTTTTCCATCTTTCAATAAACTATGATAATGAAATTTTGTGATTGATGATGAAAACTGCAACAAAGAATCTACCGTATTATTTTTCTGCTTTGAATTATGTGCATTTCAGATGCTATGGAACTTTAAAGTAACTCAGGCTCCTAATAACAGTATTTCATCATTGACATAATGTATGACAGAACCCAGGGATGAAAAATATTGTGTTACAAGACTCCTTCAGAAAATGGGTACTAGAAAGTTAACACACTATTTTTCCGTGGAAGGACAGAGCTTGTACTTGTGTGCACACAAGGACTGGGTATTTGTGAGGGGAGAAACTCAAGGGGCCTCCACATTCGCTACTAAGTGTGTTATTCTCAAGTAATTACGAGTTCCAATATGTGGTACATAGTGGAAGCTGCAAAATGTTGACCATTTCAAAGTGCTTTTATATTTTAACTTTTATTTAAACGTTATAAGTTCTCTGGGTTTAAAATAATTGCTGTTTTGTTATTAAGAAAAGAGATGCATAATTATTTCTCACCTTATCTCTAGAATTCAAAACAAGCATATTTTTTGGTTTTGTTTTCTGATTTCCTTACTCTTTCATCTTCTGAAGTGGTGTTTGAGAAATGGGCTGACAGGAGAAAGTCAGAGCAAAACAAAAGGAATTTGGGTTTACAAAGAAGAGAGCTACTAAACATTGTCCCTCTGTTGACATTGTCAGTCTCTAGAGAGTATACTATTATATGTCAGTCTCTAGAAGTGCTGTATCCTTTTCTATTACAATGTTAAGCAACCTGCAAATTATTATCCCCATTTTCTGGATGGGAAAGTTGGGTCAGCAAGACTCTAAGTCAAGTGCCAGGGATCTACTGTCAAATGACTCATGTAGAAATCCAGACCTGTGCTTTAAGTCATGTTTACTCCTAGGAAAATGAACATACGTCACTGAATATCTGCATCTGCAAGAAGAAATAAGAAAAACTAATATCTGGTGAATCACTGTGAAATTTAATATAACCAAAATGAAAAGAAAATCCTAAAATCTCAACAGAAAGTATATCATTTAAAGTTGATGAGAATTATACCAGTGACAAACTTCTAAAACAGCATCAGATTCCAAAGGATGATACAGTTGTAATGTTAAATATTTGAAGGGTAAAAAGTGAGACTTTAACTTTATATCCATAAAACCATCTTTCATATATGAGGGATGACATGACAAAAGTATTTTTGGTTAAGAAGAAGAAAATACTAAGAGATAGTTCACATATGAATATTCAATTCATTGTAAGAAATATTAAACCTAAAATCATAGTGAGATTATATATATATATATATTCATATATTATGATCAGACATGGTTATAGTACAGGTATTGCCTACATGGAGATATATGTAAGTGCTGCATCTATAAATACCCAGAAGTACTCTCCTTGCTCAGCATGGTGATGGTGGGACTGGGTCTGGGGAGGGTGTGAGTGAACTTTCTATCACTGTGACAAAAATACCAAGATGAACAACTCAGAAAAAGGACAAGTTGGTTTTGGCCCATGGCTTCCGTGGTTTCAGTTCATGGTCGGTTGACCCCATTGCTTTGGGTCTCTGGTGAAGCCAGTGTCATGGCAAAGGTGCACAGGTGCAAAGCTACTCACAGCATGGGGCAAAGCTACTTATATCAGGGGAACTGAGGAAGATCGGGTAAAGAAGGAGCAAAACAGAAAGGAAAATCCCTTCTAAGGGCACAACTGCCAATCGCTTGTTTCCTCCAAGAGTTTCCAGTGCTTTCCAACAGCAGCATCTAGTTGGTGCCAGTGCTTTAACACATGGCCTCTGGGAGACATTGCAGTTTCAAACTATGACAGAGGAAGTGGCAGAATACAGATTTGAGGGCCTGCTGAATGATTTTGTGTTGTTAGGCAAAAAAAAAAAAAGAATACAGTAAGGCGTTAAGGAATCTGTAGGGACAAATAAATGTAATCATGAGTCTAAAGCAGCCACCAAAATCACAAAAAAATGCAAATATAATTTGTTAACCTGCAGGAAACAGTGTGCTAAACAGTCGCAGTCAAACCTGGAAATGAACCCCGTGCAGCTGTGTTAACTTTCTGTAGCTGTGGTGGAAGAGTCTGGTGGAGGAAACCTGCTCGTCTCACAACAGTCTGGAAGAGGAGACAGACAGCCAGACAGGCAGGGGCTGGGGACAGAAGGTGGCCCTCAAGGTCGTTCATCCATGACCCACCCCTTCAACAAAGTCTCACCTCGTAAGTATCCATCATCTCCCAATCAGGCCATCCAATTATGAACCCACAATGGACTAATTCACTGATGAAGTCCGAGCCCTCATGGGCTAGTCACTTTTCGGAAGTTCTATTTCTGGACACATGAGGGGGGCATTTTAGAACCAAAGCAAACAAAGAGATGTCGGAGTGTTGGGTTTCACTGATAGCATGAGCAGTACATTGATCACCACTGAAAACTATGGGCATTTCTCTTTCCTTCGAAAGCTGTAAGCTTGGTATCCGAGCATATGACTCCAACACAGATGTCTAACATTCCAGATTTTTTGCATTTTATCCCTCTTCCATGTTTGACCTCCTTCCACAAAGTCAAGTCACACTACAGTCAAAATGTGTGATTTATCTTCCACCGTTTCAAGCACGTGTTGTCCGTTGGGAGGAAAACACAGATAAAAGAACTGTATACGTTGTCACGTACTTTTTAAGGTACATTTCTAGAACTTTTCCTCTTAATTTGCTGAATAACTTTAAACCCATAGTCAGCTCTAGTTTTGAGAGAAATATATTTTGATGACCTGTGCTTTCTAAAAATTCTATTATAAAAGGAGCAGGGTGGAATTGATATTCGTGGATAACTCAGAATTTCTGTTACATGTCCTATAAAGTATGCATCTTTTCCTTCCCTTTATGGGAGGAAGAAGCTGAAAATCAGAAAGAAATTTATTTCCCAAGGTCAGACACCTTAATAGTGGTAGACCTAAAAGTATATCAATGATTACCTTTCTCCAAAGTTTCTGCTCTAAGTAGTTGCACAAAACTGTGGAATTCTACCTCTGGAATTGTCTACCTCTGTCCAGTTGAAAATAGATTCTGGAATCAGATCACCTGGATGGAACCCAAACCACCTTAAAAGGAAGCATGTCGGTGGGAAGTTAACTTACCCTTGTTAAACGCAGTTTCCTCATTCACACAATGGGGCTACTACCATCTCCATCTTCATTTCAATTCAGTGAGTTGACTTGCTCCAGGCACAGAGAAAATGATAACGATATGTCGACTATAGTCATTCATCGTTTCTTTACTGATGAGGTAAAAAAGATCCCCAACGGGAAAGAAAGTTTTGCCTACAATTTACCCAATATTTTAACTTAAAAACTGGAACTAAACCTTCTTTATAATGAAAGGAGAAACAACGCATCTTTAACAGAAGAGAGGGCTGGAAGAGTACTTGAGATACTTTTGAGGTTGCCGCAGACCGTAGGCTTGCAGGGTGGTGAGAGGAGGGGCAGAGTGCACGGAGATGAATGACACCAGCTTTGAGGTTTGGGTAGGCAGAGCAAACTTCACCAAAAGCATGAGGAAAATTATTTCAAGTTCATGAGTCTCGGAATGAGTTCTGTTTGGCACTCATTGGTTTTGAGATGCTCTAAATGTGCCGGAGCGTTTCTCCAATAAATGCTAACACACAGCCTTACGGTCATCGTCTGGACCAGGTTGGGCCACATCAACACAAAACTGCCAACAGCAGCCAGGCCTGTGGAGGAGAGAGACCACAGAGCGACAAAGGAGCTGGGTGGATCTCGCGATGAGGGCCTCATCGGGAAGTGGCCGCAGGAAGGAGCATAGGGATATGTTAAAGAGAGGGTAACATTAGATCCCTCACCCCCATCAAGCTATGTCATGAAAATGCTAATCACTGGGCTAAGCCTTACAGATTGCAACTGACACAAGGAATCGTTCTGAGAATTAGACAAGATTATGCAAATGAAGCGCTACTTCGATGGTTTGGAACTTTGCAAGCACAAAGTTTATGGCAGTGTTTGTCATGGCATGAAAATTGAGAGATAATAGAATCTTGGAATCCGAGGGAGGAGAACATTATATGAAAGAAATGAAAATCGAGAGTCTCGTGGAAGGCAATAGGCACAAGATGTCATTTTAGTCTGTTAAATAAACTTTGTTTAGTTGCATTTGGGAGTACTGTCTTTATGGGGTGAATGGTGACACGGTGATAGTAGGGCAGACTGGCCAACAGTCATTGAGGCTACACAGGAAATGAGGTAGCGGTCAACTGGTAAAGAATACATGGTCTTTATAAATCTTTTTAAATTGTTTTTGTTTGTTTTCTTTATTGTTCATATGTCTTAACTGTATGTATCTGCAGAGAGGAAAGAGTCAGTGGACAGGATGAGACTACAGATACCAAAAATAGTAAGGGTGCGTGATGAAGTGGATACCTCTGTAGTTGAGGAGCTGATGTAGAGATGAACTTTTATGTGACACTAGTGTGCCAGAGGTATTCCTATAAATGTAAATATATTTCTAAATGCCATGTCAGAGAACAGGAAGTTGAGGATGTCAGGGTGAATGTCACATATGTCAGAAGTACCAATGGGTCAGATATATAGAAGCTTAAAATGGTGAAAAATAATAGGACAACTGAGAAGTGGTTTTAGATTTCTTATTAAAATACATAATGATTAACATATAAATATCAAAATGCCTCTGGTTTAGACAGAATGTAGATTAAAAGATCTTTCAGAAAATATCAATATTTATAATTACCGAGTTGTTAAATTATAACAAAATCAACTGTTCCCTGAAAATATTTTATGATCCCATATGCATCAATGTGGGGCTGGGGATTTAGCTCAGCAGCACAGCGCCTGCCTGGCAAGTGCGATGTTGTGAGTTAGAGTCCTGGTACCGGAAGAAAAACAAATAAAAAACAAAAACAAAAACAAAAACAAAAATACATATGCATCAATGTGTTGAGTCCTAAAGTTTATCTGCAAACAAGCTGTTTAAAAATGAGATCCCATTTTCAAGTTGAAATGTATATTTATATGTGTATATGAATGCATAATGAATAAATAAATGAAGGAAGAAGTGTGAAGTATAAATGTAAATGTAATTTCTGGAAAAGAAAGCACAATATGGTTGGAATTCAAATGCAACAGATTAAGCAGCAATGTATTTCTCTAGATGCATGTAACTGATTCTTTTAGGTGTGAATTCTTACTTAGGAAGGAGTCTCGAGATTTTCCAGAAGTACACTGGCAGTATTCAGAGCTAACCTCATTTGGCCATGGGCCATATCTCTGCTGATAACAACACAGGTCTGAAGGTATGTGGGCAGATATTATATAGGGTTTTGATGAAACAGTGGGTTGCAGTGCTTGCTTTTCTTTTTTGTATCAGGAATTGAACTTAGGACCTTGTGCTTGCCAGGCAGACACTTGTGCCACTGAGCTATATCCCCAGCCCTGCAGTGTTGCTTTATACCCAGCACAATGGAAAGTACAAAGGAGAGAAAGACTGCCACAGTTCCTTTGAAGAAACATGCTTGATCAAATTGGCCAAGTGTGATAATTGGGTGAACCTTTCCATCTCAAGATTCTTATCTACATCAAATGATCAAACTCCATTTGTCATAATAAATATTTTAACTTTGGGTATAAAAGTTGGCCATTTTGGGAACTGATATTATTCTGTCATAGCACCTTACATATATTACCTCATAATTTATATAACAATACATCAGGATAACAGTTCATAATCAGAAAACTTAAGTGTACAGTATACAGATATCCTTCCTGTAATGACCTACCTGTCTGATGACTGTTCAGACTGACTACCAAAGTGTACTGTTCAGACTTCTGACCCACTGGTCCAATTTAGGACCCTTGTCTTTTTTTGTACAGTATACTTTGTGTTGTGGTTTGGGGATTACTGCAAGGTGAACAATATAATACAGGACACATTTTTATAAGATTATTTATATTAGCTACTCAAAGAATCGCATACAAGAGAGTGCAGGAAATCAGTGCACACACTAAATATCAAAGAATCTTGACCAGCTGAAGGCCTGGATCTCACAATAATGTCCGGCATGAGTCCAGCTGAAGATGTAGAACTCATCACAATGCCTCCTACAAGTCCAGCTGGAGGCCCAGAGCCCATAACAATATCTCATGCAGGCCTGTTTCACAGATCTGCACTGGCAGGCCCAAAGGTCAGTGGTGGAATCTAGAAAGTCTGTGCCAGTGGGATGAAACATCTGTACTAGCATGCTGAGGGATCTACAATGGAGCCAGGAAGTGATGCTCAAAGTAAGAACCAGAGCTCCCGAGAAAAGTACCATAGCTATCCTCAGCAACAGGGAGGTATCGAGCTCCTTCAATGATCAGGACAGCCGAGTTCCCATCAGGAAAGCCAATGTGACAAGCTTCTCCAGGAGACTGAGCTATGCACCTTCTTCCACTCTGGAGCTAGGAAGCGATGCTCAAATTGAGGAACAGAGCTCCCCCAAAGTGAACTGAAGCTATTCTCAGTGCCAGCAAGGTTCTGAGCTCCTCAGAGGATGAAAACAGCTGAGTTCATCAAGAAAGCCAGTATAACAAGTTCCTCCAAAAGAATCAACTGTTCCTTACAGCTTCTACCAGCTCCCCTCAGCCTCTCTTCTTCTTCTCCATCCTCTCTGCTGCTTCTCTGGAGAAGAAGACTTTTATGCTGCTGGCAGCAGTCCCCAGGTGGGCCTCCCAATCCCAGAACCACACTTACTCAGTTCAGCTGGATGATACAAGTTGACCACCACTTTTCAATTCACCACACCTTGTTTGTTGCTGATTGTATACACAGTATAGTGCTGTAGTTTTATGTTCTGTTATATATTATCGTACTGTATGTAAGAGTTATGAAAAGTCATCAAGTCAGAGTTTCCTTTGACCATTTCTTTGTCTAGAACATTGTAATGTACACACTATATTAAATTTCTTATTTAGCGACCAATTTTTTTTCTCCTTTTTGAGACAGGATTTCACTATGCAGCTCAGGCTGCCCTTGAGCTCACTTTGTTGCCCAGGCGTGCCTCGAAGTCATAGTGATCCTCTTGCCTCGGCCTCCCAAGTGCTGCTATTACAAGTGTGAATGAGCTAGTGGCTGGAACAGCACAGTGTCATTAAACTGGAAATGTCTGTACTTGCAAAATGTATGGCTTGCAAAGAGGAGATATGAACACCAATTCTTCTCCAATCTCAAATCTTGCCAGTAATCTCCAGAACATCTGCTCATGGTTTGAAGTAGGATGTAGCCCTACCATCCTTTAGATCTAAAACACCAGTGGAAAAGTAAATTCACTCCATGAGAAAGGTATGATTCTAACAAGAACAACATTTTAAGTTGGCCAAACCAGAGGAGAAAACAAAAGGTCAGCTGATAAGTCAATACAAAGAAACAGACTGCGTGCTTCTGAAAACAAAACAAAGTCAACCAACCAACCAACCAACCAACCAACCAACCTAACAAACAAACCAAAAACCAAGAAAGCACCCAGCTGATTTTTATGAAAAGAAGTCTTATCAGTAAAATAAATTCTTTGTTCAAATGGGCTCACATATATTACAAATATATGAATGTAGATAACACGGCTGTTGAACAATGGAGTTTTCAGGGGCCATTTTTCATTTCATTAATGGGATCTCTCTGATTGTGCTTTATTATATTTCAAGAATGGTTCCACATAGCTTGGTACTTGTTGAAACTCCTGAGCACAAACAATGCATGTTTTAAACTCATTTTCCCCTGTTGAATTGGACCACATCTCATTACAGAGGCTCTGCTTCAGCAAGAATGGTTTCCATAGTCATGGGTAACCCGGTGCACCTTGCAGGTGCCAGGACCAAATGGACCGCAGATGAGTGCCGACATCCTCCTCCCACTGTGCTTCTTCCTTTGAAATCCTGCCAAAAGGTTTCCCTTGGATCACACACAATCAACAGCAAACGCTATGCAGTGAGGTCATGCAGACCAGTATGAGTAAAACACAAAGCATTTGGAAGAGAACACAAGTGCTTTCAGATATTTTATGAATTCTAAAAATTTTAGCCATGTGCTTTTACAGACACAAGGGTCTTTCCTTTAAACTTGTAGGATACTCATGACTTTCTCTTTCCTCTCCAAGCATACCCAACTGGGAGTTGGCTTCCCCACTAGTCTTCATCCCTTTCTGCTTAAAATTCACGTTCCAGCTGATTAACAAAGCGGTGAGACATTTGTTTTAGGAGGTATTATTCAGCTCTCCCATTGTTAGGACGCAATGTCCGGTACCCACAATTTAAAGGAAGAGACGTTTGATTAGACTCAGGATTTCAGGGGATTCAGTCTTCAAGTTGCATCCAGGGCACAATCTTGATGGCAGAAAGGAGTGGTAGAGAAAAGACTCTTCGTTCAGGGCAGCCTGGAAGCAGAGTAGGAAACAGTGGCAGAACGCAAAGTGCAGGACCATGGATAGCACCCGAGATCAGCCATGCTGGATGACTTTGACACACTCAGAAGTTTGCTTTACTAATAATCCCCAGGAGGCTCCCAAGCTGGTCAAGTTGACATAACTAAGCTTAACCACCACAAATTTTTCATTTTGATGTTATCCTATTTTTTCCATATTCTTGACAGAAAAGATATATATGCACAGTTTCACTTATATGAAATCCTGGAAAAAGATAGCAAAATGATAAAGCTAGTGAGTTATTGCAAGGAGCCAGGACATGGCAAAGTCAGAGTGACTGTGAAAGCTTAACAGAAAGTGTTCAAGGAAGATGAAGTTACTCTGTATCCGGAATGTACTGGTGATTGGATTGCTCTGAGCATTTGTTAAACATTTTTACATTTTAAATTGTCAGATTTTATTTTACAGAAAAGCACAGGGGTGACAATAAGTTTTTAAAAGCTCTTGCAGGCTGTCATTTTGGGGATGTTCCCAGTCACTGAATAGAGCATGAACAGTCAGGAGCTAAACAAGGTTTACCTATTCAGCCAAACAGGTTGTGTCTTGAGTCACAGAATGACTGGCAAAAGGGTCTTCTCAAAGTCAAAAAATTGTCCACGGCCATACCACCCTGAATGCATCCGATCTCATCAATGTCAGGAAATGGACAATGGAACAAGAGTATGAGGGGCTACCGATAAGGGAAGATGAGATTTGGAACTAGCATAGGGAGGTGAGCACTACAAGAGGTACAACAAATACCACAGTTTTTATTTTAAAGAGATTAAATAACATTAAAATGATACAGAGTTTCAAAACAAGATGATAGGAAATCAACAGTGGTTGTTATGCTGCATACTGTTATCTTCAAAGTATTCAGATTACCAGATATAGGCATGTAAAACTGATCAAAAAGTTAAGCATGAACTGTTCCTGTCAATACACCAATAGAAATTAGTAGTACAATAGTCTTAGCTATCTTGTGTGTGTGTGTGTGTGTCTGTATGTGTGTGTGTGTGTGTGTGTGTGTATTTTTCCCTTCTTTCTTTTCTCCTTTCCCTCATCCCAGTTGTTCTTTCCTTCTAAGAAGGTTTTTTCCCTTTCACAATATCTATTGCATTTTTCAGATTTTATTTACTCTTTTGATTTCTAACAACACACTTTTTTTTAGTATACTGTAATTGTAAGTCAAACCAGATGCTAAAACTAACATTAAGTATGTTCCACCCAGAAACAAATTTACTAAGATTTGGGATAGTCCTGAGTTCACAGGTGAGCTTTAGAGCCACTGCTAAGGAACTAATATGGTGCTTAGGATGAAGTGTCAACTTGATTTGCTTTGAGATCTGCCCAGGGTTTTCATCTGGGTGTATCTGGGGGTGGGGTGGGGGGTTGGGTCACTGAGGTGTGGTCTTGGAGGTCTGTGTCTAGTCCCTCAGCTCTTGTCCTTTGACATTGTTTTTCTTTTGTTTCCTGGCTGCCAAGAATTCAGCGTCCCTCTTCCACCATGCCTTTCTGCCATGATGCTCCTGCCTTGGACCCAGCTGACCATGGACTGAATTCTCTGAGATTGTGAGCCAAATTAATCCTATCCTGGTTTAAGTTGAGGGTGTCAGGTACTGTGACCAGCAAAAGAAATCTGGCTTAGATGGATATCTTCTCTAGCAAATATTAGTTCTTCTCTACATTTGGCTCAAGTATCTCTTGACTATTCAGTTTTTGCCTGGGTTTACTTTGAATTGCAAGGGGTGATGTTAGGTGGGGAACAGTTTATGAAGGTCATCATTACTTACAGTCCTTATATTTTACCACTTGGAGCAAGGTCTCTGAGAAAATAAAAGCTTTTGTTCCATTTTCCTTCTCTTTTGCCAGTTGAGGATGTTGGTCATGATGTCCTTTGGGCTAGTCTCCTTGGGTACTAGATAACAGAAGACAAATGTATGGCAGGACTGAGGAATGATGGGGGGTCCTTCTGCATGGGTGGTCTGAGAGTGTCTTTATTACTCAGTTATGAGGAACCAACCATAAAACACTCCAGAAAACATGTTAGGCAAAAGTGAGCCAAGTTTACAGGGACAGAAATCAGATCAAACACGAAAAGATTGGCAGACAGAATTGTGGAAACTACTGTTGGAACATAGTGAACTAAAAGAAAAGCAGGAGAAATCATAGGATTATCAAGGTCAGATAAGGCAGACTCAAAGCCCACAATGTAGAAACTAGATTTTATTACATTTATGATGGGGCCCACAGTACTATTCTAGTAGGAGAGTAAAAATATTTCATGTCTTTAACAAAGACTGATTACTAGAGAAATAAACCATATGTTCACAAGTGTAGAAAGGGTAATTATACAATATGGCAAATGTTTACATTTTAAAAAATTTATTTCAATAAATGATACATTGCTCCCTCAAAACCTTTCCCCTCACTGCAAACACACTTATTCCCACCATCCTTGCTGCTTTCTGAAACAGTTCTGGAAATTCTCTTTCATAACTGCTTTCTAAGGTGTGATCAAAAATATAGCAGATGCTGTGAGTGCCATGTGAAGGAGAGGCAGGCTTGTAACCACATCGTGGTGCATCCTCGTCCACCTTATTCACTGGATCTGGTGCTGTGGGGTTTCTAGCTCTTCACTAAAGTAAAAATGACCATGAAAGGGAAGTGTTTTGAATTGATTTAGAGTATCAGGGCAGCCACAACAGCACACCTAAAGATATGAAAGAGGAATTCCAAAAGCCCCTTAGAAAGTGGCAAGGATGAAGGGATAAGTATGCATGTGTGAAGTTAAATGAAGTCTTTTGAGTGGGATTAGTGGCAATATGTTATCTATTATAATAACGTTTATATGAACAAAGATTTTATTTTTTATTACACCTGGTAGACTCATAGAGATTGCCTTGAAGGTAGTGGAAACAATGCAGTCAAGGGCTGATTCATTGGGCCTGGAAGTACCACCAGCAATAGATTCAAAGATGACATACAGATCTGGGGTACATGTGAAGTGTAGGGCGGGTAGGGCTGCCATGACTGCTCAGGTAATGAGAATCTGTCAACCAGACGGCTGTGTTTGCTCGAGGTAGAAGACATTTCCCATGGTCAGTCCTTCTTTAATGACTGCTCAGCGTTCTCTCTTCAGAGCACCCCCTGACTTACTTGGGAAAATCCTTCAGTTACCCTTCCATTCACTCCCACCCTGCTATTTGCTGGCGAATGGGGATATTTTTGCCTTTGTCTTTTTGTTATTTGTGCACAAACTTATAATTGATTAGAGAGCAAAAACTGAGTTATCAGTATTTCAAAACTTCCATTTCTTCATATTACGTTTCTTGCTAATTCTGTTTGTGGGGTATGAGGTATTGATCTCTGTATCAACACACCAAAAATTTAACACAAAATCATACTATAACTTAAACTCAGAGTAATCCTCTTGAGCAATTATTTGATATTTTTACTTCTCAGCTATTTTGTTTTTGGACAGGCAATGTATTAAACCTGGCCTGTAAGTGATTTTTTACAGCTAAAATGGAAGGAATATTTTCTGTGACCTTAAAATCTTCCTAGTTGACTTTTTAATACACAAAAAGCAGGTTCTCTAACCTCTTCAAGAAACAGTGGCAAATATTGAATAAGTTAATATAAATGTAAATCTTATTGGATTCTGAGTTTACACATATTTTAAGGATCATTGTGGATAATTGTTAAAAGTCTACTGTACTCAAGGCTCTTTCTCTGCATTTTTTTTCTTTCATTCAGTCATCTAACATACTTTCTCCACTATGTACTATGGACCAAATCCTTGGGTGGTGAATATTTATTGTACTTACCTTATTGGATTTTTGAGGATGAGGAGAATTACGAACTATGAAGAATGTAATAGCCATAGGTCCACATACCCTGTGTTTGTGGTAGTTTCTCATATTATTACAGTTAGATCATGCTGTGAGTATAAGTGTTTTACCTGAGGGACTAGACAGTAGAGATAGAATGAATTTTAGACTCTGTCATTCCTCTTGAGTTTATAACTTTGGGGAAGTTTCATTCTGAGCATAGATACAATGACATGATTTGCTTTAGGGTGATTTCATGACAAAATCCAAAACTATTAAATTTAAAACTCGAAGTTACATTGAAGGTGAATTATATTCGCTAGCTGACTTGGGTATTGATTTTTATTTTAATACCACAAACTATGGCCTCTTTTATTTTTACTTTTTCCATAGATTAAAAAATGTTTTATTAGTATATGTTTGTGACATATAATAACTACATTCACCTTGGGAAATTGGTACATCGAGCTATTGCATCTGATATCTGGAAAAACTTCTGTAATTAAAAATGCTTCTGGATCAGGCTGTATTTGAAACTCTGACTCTAAGAAGTTTGCCTTTTCTAGTTAAAAACTGAAATTATTCAATTTCTGTTAGAGCACTTTTCATGACGAAGTGAATTTTTCATGAGACTTTCTGTACCCACTGAATCTGATTCACTGGAATATTACTTGTAATTAAGAGTCCATTATAAAGGCAACTGTGTCCCCCTGGGGACTCACACAGTAACACTTCCAGATGTGTCACTTGCTCTGCTTATTGAATGAGCAAAATAACAGTTTATCACTGAGAGAGTGAACCTTAAAAACCTCCAATATTTCACGGCCTGCAAAATAATTGCAGTGCTTCTCTTGTGCAGATGGGCAACTGACCTTATAAATCTCCTGAATTTTTAACAGCGGGAACATTATAGATATTTCCCTGTTCTCTCCAGCAAGTATCTTCAAATTCACAAAGACTGTTCACATTTCTTTTTCATTAACCAGTTTGTATCTCTGCACAATCTTCTTTTACTGTTAAGTGAAAAATGATGAGTCTATTATTTTCATTAAAACAGGAAAGAAAATGGAAAATTCCTTGGCACTGTGTAATTAGAATCTGACCAGTAACAAGTCTTCCATCTCCAACACTCTTCTCCCTAGACATGAGCTGGGCAAACATATCCTACTGAAGGAAGACTATGTAGCACTTCTGTATCCCCAGTAGCCACAGCTCTGGACCCTCTTCCCATGCTGCACATCTGAGTATGAATCCTTATCTTCTCCTGTGCCATCAGCACATGCTTCCTCGTATTTTTGTCTTCTCCAGAGCAAGTTCCATTTTCCCTGTGATAGCAAACCACACAGGCTTGCTCTAGAATCCTGGTGAGCATATATAATTTGCTTTCCAACAGTGTTGGATAAAAATCCTATTTGGAGTATTATCAACTACGAGGCATTCCTTGAATTTTTTATTAGTCTTGGTTTTCTTATCTTTATGTTCAAGACCTTTTCAACTTTCTGGCAATATACTGCAGGGTGACCATGAGAGGATACATACATTGCTCACAGAGTGACTGTCTACTCTCCCACTCCTTGTGCTGGTGCTGGGACTTGTATCCTCCCATGTTTCCCAAGCTGCAGTCTCATCATTCATGAGTACTCTGGGACAAGAATATACTTCTACTGTGTTTTTCAGTTCAAATATCCCCTTTAGCTTGTAATTTCTATAGTTCATTTTGAGCGTTGATCATTGCTAGGATTTCTTATCCTTCCACCTCCCTTTCCTTGTCATCATCTTCTAAAAGTCTGTCATCCTTCCTGGCAAAACCAGTATATGGGAAAACAAAGCCCTCCATGTTGAGAGACCACCAAGATTGTGCCAACTTCCTTCCTTAAACTTCAGATTGATACACTGAAATCGTGGTACCCACTTCTGAACCTGAGACCTGTACTGCTGGAAATTTTAATTTCACCAACGTCCCTAGTACAAGGTTACAATATGGAACACATAAATATTTCAGAAGATCTTTATTAAAATGACTTTCAATATCTGCAAAAGTAGGTAATAAGGCCCAGACTATTTACATACCCAGATATAAAGAATTGCCAGCTAGGGGAGAGAAGGTGAGACTTGGGAGATTGGGAGACTCAGTGAGCTGCTCAGCAGGGGAGCAATTCTACCCTGCAACCCCTCACCATTGCAGGAGTGACAGTGAGCCTCGGGAGCCTCAGGAGTCTCAGTGAGCCTCTCAGGAGGGGAGAATCTCAGCCACTCATCCCCACCATCATGGGAGCAGCAGTGAGCTTCACATGCTTCAGTGAGCTGCACAGGAGGGGAGCAACTCTACTCCAAACACCCACCATCTCAGGAGTGACAGTGAGCCTCAGAAACTGGGACACACCATTTGGGAGGGGAGAAACCCTACCCACCACTCTTCTGTCATTCACAGATCCTTGGTCAGGAGGAACCCTAGTGTCTGGCCCATACTCCTATACTATGGGTCAGGCAACCAGCATGGGAAGCATTCAAGACAGGTATTCACATTAACAAGGGGAAACAGTTTGCATACAAACTCCTAATTTACAATTGGTTCTATAACTTTAGACTTTGCTTCTATGGTCTAAAGTACAAAATCTGTAGTTGCTAAAGTTGGTCAGTTTCTAGATTGTGCTCATTTCTAATTGTACTACCATAGCTAGGGTGTCATATCTGTTGTAATCAGTTGTTCCTCCTTGTGTAACAATATTGGGAAGCTCTGGAGCACTAAACTCACCACAGCCCTACACCAAAACCCGGGGACTGAGCCAAATAGAAACCAACATCTAATTCTCAATTAATTGGTAATGTAGGATCTTGGGACAGACACAAACCAAGAGTATCCTACACATAGACGATGTCCTTGGAGCACAGATTATTCCTGAAGGGCCTTGATACTAGTGATATCGCTACCTACTACTAAAACTCACAAGGATCATCACAGAAAACAAATATTTTTGAAACAAAAAATGTCAAAATGAAGAAGCAAAATGCAATCTTAGCCCTCCAGCCCAACCAGAACAAGTCAATGAGACATCAACATAGAAGAAATTGGCAGTCACACACCTGAGATTTCTGAAATGAGAGCAACTGAAGTAAAGAAACAACTCCATCAGGATATAGAAAAAAAATCAGATTGGAATAATCTCTCAGGTAAAAAAGAAATCACAACTATAATGAAAGAATTGTTCAGCATATTTAAGGAGACATAGATAAAAACCTAGAGGAGCATAGAAAAATGATGGAAACCTTGAATGAACAATATAGAAAAATTCAAATACAGGAAATAGATTGAAAGTGATATCCAGGAATTAAAAATTGCATTGAAAGTTGGCAAAACCACTTGAACAAAACTGAAAATAGACTCTCAGGTCTTGAAGACAGCATTACAGCTAGGGATCATGAAAGGAAAGATCCACTTGAAATAACAAAGAACTAGGAAATAAAAATTCAATAGCTGCAACATGATGCAAAGAAAAACAATATAGGGGCTGGGGATTTATCTCAGAGGCAAAAGCGCCTGCCTGGCAAGTGCAAGGTCGTGAGTTTGGTTCCCGGTACCGGAGAAAAACCAAAAAAAAAAAAAAAAAAAGAAAAGAAAAACAATATAAGACTGATAGGTGTCAACAAAAAGCAAGTGTCAACATAAATGACATAAAAAGACTGTTTGCAGAAGTAATAGCAGAAAATTTCCCAATCGTGGGAAAAGAAATTGACATACTGAGGCATATAGAATTCCAACTAGCCATAATCAAAATAAATTCACAGCCAGAAATATAATAATGAAGATCTGAGAAATTCAACACAAAAACAGAATATTAAAAGCTGTTAGAGAAAAGAAATAGATCAGCTATAAAGGAAAGCCTATCAGAATCACAGCATATTTCTCAACACAAATCATCAAGTCAAGTAGAGCTTGGGATGAAGTATTTCCGCTCCTGAAAGAAATCAACTTCCATCTCAGATTGATGGAACCTGCAAAACTATCTTTCAAAATGAATGGAGAAATAAGATACTTCCATGACAAAGAACAACTAAAAAATTCATGACCACCAAACCAACTGTACAAAGAGTCCTGAAAAATATTCAGCAAAGAGATACAAATGGTCGCAATTCCAAGAACAACAGTAGCAAGGAACCACCAAGCAGGACAAGCCATTAAACAGAGGGGAAAATTAGGGAAAAAAACAGCAGAAAAGCAACACGACAAAGATAAGCCAATGTATATCAGTTATAACAATTAATGTAAATGGCCTCAATTGACCAATTCAAAATAAACAGGCTAGCAGGGTGGATCAAGAAACAAAATGCAACAATATGCTGTACACAAGACACACATTTAACTCAAAAGGAAATTCATAGAATGAAAGTCAAGTGATGGAAAACAATACTCCATGTGACAAGAATTCAGAAAAAAATCAAGGTAGCTATTCTCCTGGCAGACAATATAAACTTCAAAGCAAAAATGATCAAAAGCAATGAAGAAGCTCACTATATACTAGTTAGGGGAAAACTGCAAAAAGGAGAGATAACAATCATGAATATGTATGTACCAAATATGGGAGCACCCAACTATATAAGACAAATCTTAGTAGACATGAAAAATCAAATAAGCAACAACACAATCATAACAGGGAACTTTAACAACCCATTTTCACAAAGGAATACATCAACTAGACAAGAAATCAGCAAAGAAATAAAGAACTGAA
>NW_004955456.1:4644236-4669367 GCF_000276665.1 Chinchilla lanigera | reverse complement strand
CTCTTATCATTTTTTAAACAATATAATTGCCTCTAAACGTGTGTACAGCATTATGGACTCTTATCCAGATAGTGATCTTCCGTAGGCTAAATGGAAATTTAGCTAAAATTGTTTCTGATCTTATTCTTTGTAATATACGATAAATGAGCTGAAAACGTGCTTTTAAGAGTTTCAATTGAGGTAATCCTGTGCTCTTTTCTGATTCCATAAGCCTATATTTAGCAGATATTTAGATATATTAAATATAAGTTTTCAACAGCCTAAAATAAATGAACTCAAGCATCATTACATCTATGTATAAGAAAACTGAGACTGATGTGACTATCAAGCACTTACCTTTTTATGAGACATTTTACAAGTAGTTATTTTTTGAAGGAGCATATTAATTAAGGGAATAATCTTGAGGAAATAGTAAAGAATGGGGCAAAAGATATTCATACACACAGGAGTATATTGCGGCTTTGCATTTTGCTTTGGAATTTCCATGTAAATGAGATCTCTGTCTCTCTTTTCCAACCCTGGTGGAAGGGGAAGACTCTGGTGCAGGAGGGAGCCCTGGTAGTGCCTCCCATGTCCTTTGTCCCCTGTGTTAGGTCCTCAAGGGGACCAACCCCATCTGTGGAGCCATGGCAATGTCTTGGGCAAGGTCAGCACTCCTGGTATAAGTACTCCCTGGGACACCCCAAAGGGGAGTAGTGTCACGGCCAAGGTCACTCCTGTGTAGTCACATCAGCATCATCACCTGTGTCTGAAGACCGCCTGGAACTAGGTGTCTCCAACTCTTGAGCTGCTTTATCAACATCTAATGTGGCGTAGGGTGGGATTTTGCCCTTATATGTGTATCTTTAGTCCCAGACATGACCCTTCGTACACTAAGCGGGGTAGAAGATCTGGGTGCCTATGCCCTACTTGTGGACTGGGATCTCTCGCTGGTAATTACCACTCTCAGTTCCTAGGACAGGTCCATATCTTGACCTCATGAACTTCCATCATGCATCTTCTCACTCCAATTAACTAAGGTAGCCTATAAAATATTTAATTGTATAGGATTCTCGTATACAGTATCTGTGCTTCTCTGGCAAGTTTTCTGTTTAAGTAACCTAAATAAACATATGTCTTCATCTTTCTACTGAAAGCGTTCATTGGATTCCTCCTATTCCACATCAACACAGTCTAGGTGGTGGGTAAAGCCACAAGGTAGAGCTTTGCCCACCTAGTAACAGGAGTAGAAAAGCTATCCCTGAATTGCAACAAATGTCAATGATTTTATCATCACAGTGAAGGCAATAGCACTTAGTAATGTTATTAATAAAGACAATGCTTAAGATCAGAATTTTTTATCAAAAAGTAATGATTAAAGATTTCTTGGCAAGAAGTAGTATAAAATACTCCCAGCTTTCTCATTTGATATGTAAAATATTCCATGTTAATACTTAATATTAGAGAGTCTCAAAGTGCATTTGAATGAGATGATTTATCAGTAAGAAGGAGAATTTACAGAAAAGCATTGAACTCTATATAAATGAAACACAAACAGTGAGACAAAACCTTCAAAAGGAGATAGCTGCACACAGTCAGTATTGAGTAACTGTGTCACTGAGTAGGCCCAGGTCTCTCAAGGACAGATTCAGGGCAGGACCTCGTACCTGCAAAGATCTCTGTCTACTCCAAGACCTGGAATTTAGGGGTGGCTGCCTCTGGGCAAAGCAGGCATGAAGCTCATTCCCTGTACAATCCTGAAACAAAACACCAGTATCTGATAACTGAGGCATCTCGGTTTCCGAGCTCAGGAGCTGTGAACATTTTGTAGAGATGAAGATCCAAGTAAGTGTAAAGCAAAGCCAACTAGAAGCCCGTGGGGAGAGGATGGAGGAGACAAAGCCTGCAAACATCAGTACAGTGGGACTTAGAACTTTGAGTTATAACTCACCAGAATGGGCAGCTACTGCTTGGAAATGTCCCACATGCAATCAGCATTACAGTACAGCATCGAAGCAAAGGTTCTCCCAGCCCTCCTCAGGGGCGACGCCTTGACCGGACGCACACAGAACTGAACATGAACTGGCTTGAGATTTCTAGGAGGACGAACTCAAGTATCTTGCAGCCTCCGAACACAGACAAATGTACAAACTCATTTTCACCTGTTTCTGTTGTATATCTGGTTTTTCAATGGGAAAAAAATCAATATATTTTATTTCATTTCAAAAATGTTAAACATTTAAGAAATACTTTAAAACTGAAAATTAATAATGATCATAACTTTATTTCTCACTTAATGTGTATTCTATGTGTACACAGAGTTACTATATATATATGATATATATACATATGTACACTTACAAGCATGAGATAACTGAATATTTACATTAGTGCTATAAAGCTTTATATTTACTTAAGTGTCATGTATCATCTGACCAACATAATGTCCAGCTCAGAATATTTCCATTTTTTAATATTCTTATAAAAACAAATCAAATAAGCATTTTTGCTTCTTGCAATAGGTAAATAGTCAGATGGTTAGATAGACATCTATGAAACTGCTGAATCCAGTATGTATGATGTTAATTATGATAAGTGCCATAAAACTTCTCTGAAAATGGTAGTATCTTTGAGACTCATCAAAGAGTTAAGATAATTAAGCTATTAAAACCTGTTAGTAGGGTGTCATGGAAAAGTGGAATAATTCCCTTCTATAGCAAACAAGTTGAAAAAAACTGGACAAATTCCTAAGCAGCAACAAACACCCATAATACAGCAAATTGGTCAAAGAAAGATGACAGACTGACAAGTGCTGGTTCTTATTTTGATGAGAACAGCAGGAGTCTGCATTTGTTGCCAGGGGCTACTCTTACCCCAACCTGAGGCTCAGTTTGTAAAACCACCACCTGCTGCCATGCAGGAAGAGGTTGTCTGTGCTCAACAATTGCAGAGGTTTCTAACTTTCCTGCTTTTCATCCTGCCTCAGCCCTCACAGTCCAGGGGCAGCTCAGAGGTATAAATCAGTGTGCAGGCAGCATTGGTTTCTGCTGAAGCCTTTGCTCTTGGCTTGTAAGTGGCGTCTCTGCGTATTTTCCTGGTCTTCTCTGTGTGTCTGTGCCCGGATCGCCTTTTCGAGGACCCAAGTCCTATTGGAGTGGAGCCCAGCCACTGGCCCTCACTTTGTTTTAATTAATTCTCTACAGCCCATCTCCAAATAAAGCTTCATTTTGAGTTACGGGAGCTCTGACTTCAGCATGCGAATTCCAGAGGCTCTGTAATTCTCTCCACAGCAGTAGCTAAGGGTAAGTGCTCAAACAAACGGCTGGTCACTGAACTGGGTAGATCAATAGGCAGCTTTCCCAGAGAAACGGACTAAATTTTAAAGAGAAAGACTCAGCAAACACAGCCACACCCACACATAAAGTTTGTAGACAGCTCTTATTTAAAAATAGCCCTCAGAAAACTAGGAGATAATTGATAGTTGCAACAATATATTTTCTAAAGTGTCCACGTTTCAAGCAATAATACTGAAATACACAGAAACAGGAAAGTCCCAGTCACACTCAGGAGGAAACAGACGCCTTCCTCTGAAACTGTGTCTGAGGATACCCATACACTGGAGTTTGGAAGACTTCAAAACAGCTACTAGAACTGTGTTTTCAAATTTAAGTGAAAATCTTTTCTCATAAGTAATTAAAGTATGCTAAAAGTGAGTCAATATTTTAGGCTGGCTGAAAAATTTTAAAAGCAAAAATTCTGGATTTGGAAAGTACCAAATCTGAAATTAAGAGTTTACTAACAGCTGTAAACTAGAAATCCAGAGGAAGAATTCATAAACTTGGAGGCATGTCAGTAGTAATAATCTAATCTGAAACAAGAGAAAAAATGGAGTGAATGAACAGAAGCTCAGAAATCTGTGAGATAATCTCATGTTTCTACATACATATATAAGAATTTAAAAACAGAGACAAAAGAAAAATGAGTAGCAAAAATAACTGAAAATGTAAAAGTAGAAAATGCCCCCAATTTGATGGATGATAGAAGTAAAGGGCTCATCTCAGGCAGGGAAACGGCATTTGCTTACTGCCTGTCTTTCCAGCAGAAAGCCCACAGACCAGAGGCAGTGAAATGCTGTAGACAAGTGGTAAAATATTTTTAACAATCTACAGCCTAAAATTTCACATCCAGCAAAGATTTCCTCCCAGTTTTTCAAGGTTTCAGTCCATGGTGGCTGAGTCCAAGTCACTGTGGCATTGCAGTGGGGCCTGCAGAGGACAAAAGCCCATGGTAAGGTAGGCGGAAAGCAGAGAGGGATCAAGGCAGGAGGAGAGTGATATACTTCCAGGCCATGCCTCCACCTCTTCCCACGAGGCTTCACTGCTTAACATCACACCCAGCTATGAGCCCATCAGTGCACTGATCCAGTGTCACATAGCCATGATCCAGTCACCTCCCAAAAGCCCCACCATGAGTGCATGGGGCTTTGGAGGACATCTAGATCTAAATCATACCATATACATAGCAACAATAGCATGATGGGGAACAGAATTGTTTTACTGCAAAGTTAGATTGCTATAAATGAATGATGCATTTTATAATCTGTAGGGTAACTACTAAACTTAACTAAAATACAATTAAAACAGCAACACAGGAATTAAAAGCATTTATTAAAAAGTAATTAATTAATTAAAAATTTTTTCAATAGTGGATATTGAGCCAAGGGACTTTGCACTGAACTCAGTCTCTTTTTTCTTTCGTTTTGTTTCGTTTCGTTTCGTTTCCTCTCCTCTCTTCTCCCCTCCCCTCCCCTCCCCTCCTCTCCTCTCCTCTCTTCTTTCTCTTCTCTCCTCTTCTCTTCTCTTCTCTTCTCTTCTCTTCTCTTCTCTTCTCTTCTCTTCTCTTCTCTTCTCTTCTTTCTCTTCCTTCTCTTCTCTTCCTTCTTGTCTCCTCTCTTCTCTTCTCCTCTCCTCTCCTTTCCCCTTCTCTTTCCTTCCCTCCCCTTGCCTTCCCTTCCCTTCCCTCCTTTCATTCTTTGTTTTATTTTGAGAGAGAATCATTTTCTAAACCTCTAAATCGTCCAGGCTGGGTTTTAACTAATGTATTTTTAAAAGAATGTGCTAAAGATAAACCAAAGCAACCAAATACCTGTGATATACACAGAAATGTAGCAAAAAAAAAAAAAAAAAGACGTGAATGTAAGCAGTATAATAATTAAGTGCATGGACTCAAATTCCTGTCAAAAGCAGACAAGTAAAAACAAATTGTGATAATATATTTTCTATATGGGTTTGCTCTAATATGAACTAGAGAGTTTTTTATGCTCATATTTTGTACTTTGAGTAGCTCCTTTAAAGATAATAATAGGCAATGCATTAACCATTGTTTTTCTCCTGTCATCTTGTTATAAAATTTTGTTTTACCTTTTTTCCATAAAAAGAGATGTACCTTAAATCCACTGAGAGTAACAGAATTTAAAAATTTTGCACCATGCACACAATAATCATGAGAGCTCATTCGGCCAAATTAATGTCCCCTAATAAAGAGAATGGATTAATCACAAGAAGCAACTCCGTACAAAAGAGGAAAAGGAAATGAGCACTCATTCTGCGCATAAATATAATATACTTGCTTAGCGTTATTTTGAGTTGAAAACAAGTAACAAAGAAGAAGAGAGAAAGAGCCCAGCTATGCACTATTAAAAATCAGCATCGGGCTGGGGATTTAGCTCAGCGGCAAAAGCGCCTGCCTGGCAAGTGCAAGGTCGTGAGTTCGGTTCCCGGTACCGGAGAAAAACCAAAATAAATAAATAAATAAATAAAAATAAAATAAAATAAAATAAAAAAATAAATACAAAAGATCCTCAACATATGCTGTGTACTTCACAGAACCAAACATTAGTAGTGATATTATAAAAAGAAAAAAGATTATTAATTTGAAAATGGGGTGGATTTATTTCACATATGAATAATCTATATATTTCATGTTTGTAAATCAATATTGTTGGTATGATTTGGGTGCGATGCTGACTGTGTGGAAATGTATACTTTACCTTTTATCCTCTTCAAACTTGTAATAATTTCTCATTTTCTTCAGAGATCGTGATCTTCATTACAATGTGTTTATATACAACACATTTTTTCTTTAGTCAGTCACAATAAACTTTATAGTTTCTTCTTCATATTTTATTTTATGTATTTCATTATATTATTTTTGCTGTGTTGGAATTGAACCGAGGACTTTTGCAGGGAGCTTCTCTCAGACCATTTTTTAATTTTTTATTTTGAACCAGGATCTCCCTAAGTTGCTAAGTTGCTCAGGATGATATAGATCTTATGATCCTCCTGAGTCAGCCACCTAGATTGCTGGGATTGCAAGTGTGTACCCCACACTCAGCTGAGAACTTTTAATATGAATTAAATTTTTCTCAGTTTAGAAATGTTTCAGTGTATTAATTAAGTTACATTCCATCCATCTTTCTCTCAGTCAATCACTTGACCTCCTAAAACTTTCATTCCTACTTTGACATTTTTTCATACCTGTTTTTATATCTGGCTATTTTGAACACATGTATTTCAAATTTCCTTATGTTTTCTGTTGCTTATTTTACTGTTTTCTTTTAAAAGTTGTTTCTAGTTTCTAAGACTTTGCTGTTTTGCTAGTTGCACCATTAAATTTCATGGTAAGCTATTTTACAGATGAAGTGCCCACTGAAATCTCTTGTAATGTTTGGAAGTTGTCTTCTGTTTTCTGCTTTAATTCTATTTCCTCTGGATTTTTATTGTTCTACTTGTATGTTTTAGCTCATTTTTAAAATTTCTGTCTCCCAGGCTTCCTCAAGTACTAAAAGCTCTTCTCTTCCTTTTAAAATGTTTCATTTGCACAATTGTCATTGTTTTTAGATTGTTTTGTTAATGCTTATGTTTTTGTTATTTTGTTTTTGATATTTGCTCTTTAAAATTAAAGAATATATATGTAAAAAAAAAAATAAAATGTTTCATTTATTTATTTGATTAGCTAGTTAAATTATTTGGTATTCATATGGACGACATAGTTCAATTAGTAGACTTAGTAGATTAGATTTCTGTACCAATAGTTAGGACAAATCTATCCTTTCCTAAACTGACTGGGGCCTGTGTTTCTGGCTTGTAATCATATAAGAGCAAATTTCAAAGGAAGTGATTAAACAGAGATCAAACACACAAACCAAAAACAGTCATGTAAACATTAGTAGTCAAAGATGCTAGCTATGAGAAGATGTTGCAGGCCTGTGACCGAGGTGCTTTGTCTCCGATTTCTGCTTGTAGGTGAGAGTTGGTTCCATCTCAGATCTCTGGTTCCCTTTGAGCTCCTCACACAGGTGGATCAGTGGCTTCTAATCTCACAGTCAGAGCACAGCGCGTCCTGTGCCGAGAGGTCTTCATCACCCAGGCGTTGTTGCTGGAGAGTGGCTCTCCCTCAGCTGTTCTGCAGGCAGACACTTTTTTACTTTCTCTGAGATCACCTGATGATGGATTTATATTTCAAATCTCTTTATAAGTACTTAAAAATAAAACAATGTAACAAAGCAAATGCATGAGGAAATAACAGAGGTATAAGAACAATGATTCCAAACTCGTCAGACTTCCTGAGTTCATATCCTTCCCCTGGCCTTCCCAAAATCCCCCACTTCTCAATTTTTCAGCAGGTTATGTATGTAGCATCAGTACGGAATTTCCAGGACCCTTCGCTGCTGACGACAGGACCTGACAGGAACACATGGTGGGAAGCCTGATGCTACATAGTGAGCATTTAAAAATGAGCAACGAAAACAGAATGTTAGTTCTTATCCCTAATCTTTGAAACTCACTTTTGTACAGAAAATTATTGAACGGTGTGTGTGCCATGTGTCTTATTTGTGAAGACAGAAGGGGAGTCACACCTCAGAGAAACTTTTTATTCTTTCTTTTCATTATGTCCTCTAGAAATAATACCAGAAGGGGGAAAGTAATTGATTTTTTTCTTCACAACCCACTGGAGCCTTAGTTATACTGTCTTTTAAAACTTGAACTAATTTTCTATTATCCTGGGTGTGTTTCATTTTTACCTAATAAAATAACATATAACCATGTCACAAATTCTCAAGATTATATGACAGAACATCAGTAAAAACCTTCATGGTATCATATATTTAATAAAAAATTCCCCTTTAATGAGAACAAAATTTAGCTTACATTTCCTTGGTGGGTCTACACTTGGGATATTAATGCTTTCTATCAGCAGACACAAGAGGAATAGTGACAAATGTGAAACCCCGCTGAAATAGAACTGAAAGTTAGACTCAAGATATTTTATATAAAAATTTAGAAAAGTTAAATCAGAAGAAAAAATAATTACTTTATAGGCTCAAATCAAAACAAATACTGTTGCCATTGGGATATTTGATCTATGTTGTTTTAATTGAGAAAATTCCCACTGCTGGTAGGAATGCAGACTGGTGAAACCACTGTGGAAATCAGTGTGGAGATTCCTCAGCAAATTATGTCTAGAGGTCCCATACAACACAGCTATTCCCCTTCTGGGTATTTTCCCAGAAGATCTGAAAGCATCATATCACAGTGATATATGTGCACCCGTCCTCATAGCAACATAATTTATAATTGTTAAATTGCAGAAGCAACCCAAATGTCCATCCACTGAGGATTGGATAAAAAAGTTGTAGCATTTTTATATAATGGAATATTACTCAGGTGTAAAGAAAGATAAACTCGAGGCTTTTATAGGTAAATGGTCACAACTAGGGACCATACTCATAAGTGAAATAAATCAGATCCACGTGTGTAAGCAACATATTGTCTCACTAGTGTAAGAACCTGAAAGAGTGATAAAAACTTGGAGGTATGACAAACATGGTGCAATGAAAGGAAACTGCTCAAAAGTAAAGAGCAACTGGGATGAGGGAAAAGAGAAAAGAAAGAAGGATAAAATTATGTATATATGTATATACACGATAGCAAACATAGTTGTACTATTGACTTCTATCACTTTATTGAAAGGAACAATTAATGATTAATTATTTTGATCAATCTTGAATGTCTCTATTTGTTTTCCCGAGTAACCACTTTGAACTTATCAATATGTAATACAACAACCATTGTTAATTCCCTGTTACCTTGTCTGTAATTCAGTGTTGCTTGTACTATTCTTGTGCTACTTTGTAAACGGTTGTCTGTTTCTTCACGTTTTTGTTCTTTTACTTCTAAAATTAAAAAAAGAGAAAATTTAAGGTATATTTGCCTATCTTCAAAAAATCAAAATAATTGATTTATTCACATTGGGCTGCACTAAAGACCTGAACTGGAGCAATTCTTTCACAGACTCACTGTCAGAGGCAAAGAGATCGATAATGAAGGAGAGAGAGAGAGGGTTCTGGTGCACAGTATCAGAATCCATGAGATTAAAGGAGATATTTCCTCAGTGGCTTAAAGGAGGGAATAGTTTAGAGTTTCAAACTATGCTTCATATTTTTAAACAAGGTGAACTTTTAAAAATTCAGCAACATCTGTAGTGGTAAATTATGAAAATAAATTTTTACATACACTGAATTTCTTCTTTAATAATGAGATGGTGTCATTCACAGCATTAATGTAATTAATAGTTGATCTACTTTTTTGTCAGGAGAATTCATTTTAACCCTACTGTATTTATGAGCACGACTTTGTTTTATTCCCATACCAAATCTTAGTTAATGAAATCTTACACTTTTTACAGGCAGAATTTATGGAACTTTCTTTAGCAGTTTATTCTGATTGCAGGTGGAATTCATGAGATACGGCAGGTGTCTCATCCCATAACTTAAGTTGGGTGGAATGTTTAGCTGAAAATATACAAGGACGGTATTGGGGACAACTGAATTTTCAGCCACTCACTTATCTCCTTGTATCAGAACTTTTTGTTTACTTAGGACAGCCTTGGAGATTTCTGAAAATAACAATAATGTAACTTGCCTAAATATTCTCTGCATGCAAGTTCTTTATGTATAAGGTGAGTATGTTTCCGTAGGGTCAATATTAGTTACATGAAGTAATTCACAACCTATAATGCTTGGTACTTGGTTACTTTACACAAGTTATGACTTCTATTTTAGGTGTGTATTTTGATCATGTTTTAATGATGTGATGCCTCAGGCAATAATTTTGAGTAATCCCACTGCCTTTATGCTATGTTTCAAATAGTTTTCCCATAACATAAATATACTACATTAGGTAGTAAGTAACATAGCATGGTTTGGATACGATTGTGAAATTGTAGGTTAAACGTTCAACATTTAATTGTAGGTTAAACAGTTTTTAGTTTATTTATATTTTCAGCTCATTAGTTTTTATTGAATACAATGCACATTATATTTTATAGAATTTTATATCTTTTCTTTTTAGTACAGGTTTTCAATAAGTAGTGATTACATCTGTGTTGGGGTTTCGTACATATACATACCACATCTTGGTCATTTTACTCCTGACCTTCCTTTCTCCCCTGATCCTGCCTTTCCAGGTTCCTTCAACCTTACAGAGTCACTTTCCCTCCTTCCTAATGTGGCTCTTTATTTTACTCTTTAAATTGTACATATTTTGTATCTCTCATAGAGAGATATTTAACCCATTGTAACTGACTGATTTCACATAGTCTTATGGGCTCAGGTTCCCCCCATTTTTCCTACAGATAACTCGAATTTATCCTTCTCGATGGCTGAATTGCACTCCACTCTGTATCTTACCACCTTTTCTATAGCTGTTTGTCTGCTGGTGGGCATGTAGGTTCCTTCCACTGTTCACCGAGTGTGCGGTTTGCACTATTACCATAGGTATGCAAGTAATGCTATGCTAGGATAACTTTAGTCCTTCTGGGAAGATACCCCAGAGAGGTATAGCTGGGTCTAGAGGAATATTCCACAGCATTCTCTTCTCCCTAGAACAGAAAGCGTGACTCAGTCCCCCTCCCCCCGCCAAGTGATCTAACCAATGACTTCTTTCCTGTCTGCGTGGATTTGCCTGTTCTGGACATTTATTATAAATGGACTCATACAATACGTAGCCTTTTGTGTCTGGCTTCTTTCATGCAGTATGATGGTTTTGATTCATCCTTATTGTAGCATGTGTCAGTACTTTATCCTTTTCACGGCCAAATAATTCTGCATTGTGTGAAATACATTTTACCTGCCCCTTGTTCCATTAGTGGACATTCGAGCTCTCCTCACTTTTTGACTGTTATGAATGATGCAGCTTTGAACATTACTGTACAAGTTTTTATCTAAGCTTATATTTTCTACATTCTTGGGTGTATGCCTATAGGAATGAAATTTCTAGGCAATATGATAATTTTTTAAATCTTGAAAATCATAAAATGTTTTTAGTTTTTATTATTTTAATTTTATTTTTAAATGACTTACTATGGCTCCACCAGTCTACACTCCCACCAACAGTGGAAAAGGGCTGCTTTTTCCCCACCCCCACTCCAGCATTTGTTATTGGTTGGTTTCTTAATGACAGCCATGTTTTCTGGGTGAGATGGAATCTCAGTGTTGTTTTAATACATCTCTTGAATGACCAGTGATGCTGAAAATTTTTTCATATATTTATTTGCCATTTCTACTTTTTCATCAGAGAAGTGGTTATTCATTTCATATCCCCATTTTTGGATTGGGTCATTAAATTGGAGGGGGTGTCTTTTTTTTTTAGTTCTTTATATAATTCTGGATAGTGGTCCATTGTCTGAGGAACAGCTGGCAAAAACTTTTCCCACTCCATAGATTATCTCTCCATTCTGTTGTTGATCTCTTTTGCTATACAAAAGTTTTTTTAATAAGATGAGATCTCAGTGGTTGATTCTTTATAATGTTTCCCATGTGATTGAGGTTTTGTTTATGAAGACTTTCCCTACAACAATGTGTGGGGAGTCCTTAAAAAAAGTAAAACTACAGGATCCATTTGACCAAGATATTCTCCTTCTTGACATCTTCCCCAAAGAATTAAAAACATCATGCTACAGTGATATATGCACACCCATGTTTATAGCAGCACAGTTTATAGTCACCAAATCTTAGAAACAGTCAAAATGCTTATCAACTGATGAATGGATAAAGAAGATTTTTTTTTTTTAAGTACAATGTAGTACTACTCAAACCCAAAGAAGGATAAACCTGAGATATTTCTAGGTAAATGAACTGACCCTGAGACCATATTCCTAAACGAAATCAATCACTCACATATGTTCAAATATCACATTGTCTCGCTGGGGTGAGAAACTGAAACTGTAAATAAGAAGCAAAATGTCCAATAAATATTGTGAAATAGGAAGAAAATCTTCAAATGGAAAGGGGAACTAGGGTGGGGCAGGAGGAAAGAAAAGAAAAAACGAGAAAAGAAGGATAAAATGGAAACAAAGGAAAGTGTGGTTGAAGGGAGGGAAGGGGAACAGGAATAAAAAGAAGAATCAAGATACATCATGTACAGATGCAAACTCCCTGGGTGAATGTGATCATTATATATATCTAAAATATACCAATAAACTTAGGTAAAGTGACATATATGTACTTAATTGTAAGATAAAATATTATAAGTTGATATATGTATGCAAAGCCTAGTAATCAAATCATGGAGCTAGCATTTTCACTTTCTCAAGTATTATCATTTCTTTTTTTTTTGTTTGTTTGTTTGTTTTTTCTCCGGTACCGGGAACCGAACTCACGATCTTGCGCTTGCCAGGCAGGCGCTTTGCCGCTGAGCTAAATCCCCAGCTCCAAGTATTATCATTTCTACAACTTGACAACCTTGAACTCTTCTCCACTAGTGGTTTTGGGACATATCATTGATGGAGTGGACCATAGCTTCGGCACTGTGTTACAGACCGATAGAAATACTTCCCTACCAACTGTATTGTGGAACCTATCACTCATCCTTTCCCTCTCATTTCTCTTCCCCTCTCTACCATCCAATGATCTCTGTTCTCTTTTCTACTTCTGTGTGGTCAGTTTCTACAAAAGAGTGAGAACATTTGGAATTTGTCCCTCTGTGTCTGGTTTATTTCACCTGACACTATGTTCCCCAGTTCTATACATGTGGAACCGAATGACAGAATTTCATCCTTTATGTGGCTGCATAATATTCCACTGTGTACATGTACTACATTTTTACTCACCCATCTATTGATGGATATCTCAATTGAGTCCATATCTAAGCAACTGGGAATAATGATGCAATAAACACAGATATACAGGGATCACTTAAAAATAATGATTGCTTCCTTTGGGTATTGACACAGCAGTGGGATTGTTAGATCACATAGTACCTATAATGTCAGGTTCATTTTTCTTTTTGAGGAAATCTTATGTTTTCCACAGTGGATGTATTCATTTCTATTCTCATCAACCCTATGTGAATTCGTTTTTTCCTGCATTTATTTTAATCTTTATATTTTTATAGTGGTCACTTTAGCTGAGATAAGATGAGCTTTCACTGTGACTGCTTTACCTTCCACTGGAAATTAGTGATCCTGATGATGTTTTCACAGGTTTGATCCTTTGCACATCTTTTGAGAAATATCTATCCTGATAATTTGGCCATTCTTAAATCTGATAGGTTTTGCTGTTACTGTTTTGGTTAAAGTATATTCTGGACATCAGCTCCTTCTTCAATGATTAACTTGCAAAGATTTTCTCCCACTCTTTAGCTTGTTTCTTCAGTCTGTTGCTTGGTTCCCTTCTCTGCAAAAGGTTTTAGTTTGATATAATTCCATTTCATGGTTTTGCTTTTCTTACCTGAACTTTTAGATTTTTGTAAAAAATATTTTCTGTAATACTCTTTTTCCCCTATGTTTTCTACTAATACGCTTTTCAGTTTTTGGTCTTACAAGTGGGTCGTTGATCCACTTTAAATTGAATTTTGTATGTGTTGAGAGGCAGGAGCCTGTTTTTATTCATATTATAGGTATTTTCAGCTTTCCCGGCACCATTATTAGAGAGCCTATCTTTTCCCCAATGTATGTTCTTCAAATTTTTCTCAAAAGGTAGTTGGCTATAAATATGTGGGTGAATGTCCAGATTTTCTGTTTTGTTCTTGTCATTGTTCTATTTGTCTCTGTGTCAGTAACACTACGTTTTGATTTCTACATCCTTGTAGTATCTTCTGAACTCAAATGTAGTGATCCCCTTAGCTTTGTTCTCTTTCCTCACGGTTGCTGTAGCTGTTCTAGAACTTCTGTGTTTCCATAGAAATTCTGTGATATGTTCCCCTAGTTCTACGAAGAATTTCATTAATGTTTTGATGAAGATAGCATCATATCTGTAGATTGTTTTGGGTAGTATGAACATTTCCATAATTTCATTTCTTCCAATAAATTTGCAGAGGATACCTTTCCGTTTTTGTTTGTGCCTCCTATAATTTCTTTCATCAGCATTTTGTAATTTTTATTGTAGAGATCATTCACATCCTTGGCTAAGTTTATTTCTGGACTTTTGTAGCTATTATGATTGGCAGTAAAATTTTTTTCAGCGAATTCATCGCTGGTGTATATAAGTGTTACTTTTAAGTTTACTTTCAGCCTTACTAGTACATGTTTGCAGTACATAATGATTACATTCACTGTAGTGAATTGGTACATATAATAACACATTTCAAAATTTCCCCTTTCTTTCCGCCCTAATTTTATTTTTGTGGTATCTGATTCATTTATGTACCTTATAAGACCTTATAAAGGTAATTCTTACATGAACACCAGACTAATAGGCCAAAGAATGTTTCAAACACTTAAGACAATTTTACTGAGTCAAGTTATAATTTTAGATACAATTCTCTCTCTTATTATATGCCTTTTATACCATATACATATATAATTCTGTAATATATACTCTCTCTATATATATTTCATATAAGACAGACCGTGCAATATTTAACTTAGTGTGTCTGTTACTTCATTTAATATTATGGCCTCAAGGTGCATCCATTTTCCTTCAAATGATGCTTTTTTGTTTGTTTGTTTGTTTTCTGGTAGCGGGAATCGAATTCACTACCTTGCGCTTGCCAAGCAGGTGCTGTGCCGCTGAGCTACATCCCCAGCCCCCTGATACTGTTTTTGAATGGAGATTTTTTATCCCAATATTTAATGGATGTATTTGCCAGTTCCAATATTTTTTATGACATCTTTAGGATTTCATGTGTTCTGCAAATAAACATACTTCAACTTTCTTCTTCCCACATAGAGTATGCTCTTTATTTCTTCTCTTGCCTATTAAGTATCATACTTACAATGACTCATGAAAGTAAACGTTTTATTTTGTTCTAGATCTTATAGAACACACTTCCAGCTTCTCCCCATTTAGCACAATATTAACTGTGAGATTATTATAGAGCCTTTATTTCATTGAGGCATATTTGTTCCACACATAACTTGTTCAAGGTTTTTCCATGACAGGATATTAATGGAAATTACTATAAGGCAATATATTTAATATTAAAAACATTATCAAGTTCTTTCTGTATCTATTTGGATGCTCCAGTATGGTTTGTTCTTCAATTTATTGATGCTCTGAATCACATTTATTACATTGTGTATGCTGAGCCATCATTGCATTCCTAGAATAAATTCCACTTTATTGTGGAGTATAATTTTTTCAGTGTGCTGGGGCACTTGATTTGCAAGTATTATGTTGAGAATTTTTGCATCTATGTTCATCAGAGGTATTGTTCTATTGTTTTCAGTTGTTCCATAGCTTTCCATATTTTATGTGTTTGTCCAGTTTTGGTATCAGGACAATGCTGTCCTAATAGAGTGAGTTTGTCCTGTTCAATTTGTTGGAATAGTTTATATTAGTTCATGTTTAAATGTTGTATAGAATTTTGCATTGAAGCCATCTGGTCCTAGAAGTTTCTTTTTTGGCAGAATTTTTATTACAGATTCAATCCCATGGTTTGTTATTGTTATGTTCACATTTTATATGTCTTACGTTCAGTTGTGTATTTATGTGAATTTATGTATTTATTTATTGTGAATTTATGTATTTCTTCCAAGACTACAACTTTTGGAAGAAACATTCTTCAAATATCTAATAGATTCACTTATTTGGTCTACAACATGTTGTAACACAAATATATCTTTGTTGACTTTTTTAACTGGGTAACTTGTCCATTGATACAAGTGGAGCGTTTTGAAGTCCTCGTCAGTGTATTGGAGTCACTCTCTTAAGGTAGTCTTTGATTTATGCAGTTGAGTGTACCTGTCTTGACTAGACACATGCTTGTGATAGTTCATGCCTCTTATAGAATGGATTCCTTTATCCCTAACGTGTCCTCTTTCTCTTCACGTAACTTCATTTCATGTCTCTTTTATCTAAAACTAATTACTCTAGATCACTTTTCATTTCTATTTGCATGGAATATCTTTTTCCAGCCCTTCTCTTTTAGGTGATATGTAGCTTTACTTATGAAGTGAGTTCCTATGGGCAGTACATAATTAGATCTTATGCTGGTCTGCATGTTTTAAATGGAAATTTAGTCCATTTACATTCAATGTTATCAATATATAAGGACTCAACACTCCTATCGTTTTGTAAATTTCTTTGTGCGTTTTTTGTTTTGTTTTTTTGAGACAGGGTCTTGCTATGCAGTTCAGGCTGGCCTCAAACTCACTTTGTAGCTCAGGGTGGTCCCGAACTCACAACGATCCTCCTGCCTCAGCCTCCCAAGTGCTGGGATTACAGGTGTGTGTCACCACATCCAGCCTGTAAATTTTTTCTGCTTTGACTATTGTATGTTCTTTCTTCCTCTTGTGTCTATCTTTATGCCTTCACAGTTCATTGTTCTAAGACATAATGCTCATATTTCTACTCTGAAGTGTGCTGTTAGACTTAAAAGATTTAAGCTTGGTGCTCCTGCAGTTTTTACAATTGTCTTTGTTTCTTACTTTTGAGAGTTTACTTATAGCATGTTAAGATGATGACATTCTCTGGCTTTATGGGTCTTCTGCACCCAGATGACATAACTTTCCAAAGATTCGGGAAGTGTTCAGCCATTATTTCATTTGGTAGCTATTCTATGCATTTCCCTGTGGTGACTGTGTAACACTCTTGCAGCTAGGATTGCTGGTGTCCATGGCAACAAGGTCCACCCTCTCCCTTGCAAAGCAGGGTCCCTCTGGCCTGTGGCTGTGGTTGCCAGGTGGCTGCACTTGTTCCCCTCTGGGTGGAAATCCCATCTCTCCATGTCTTGCAGTCTCCTGCCTCTTTCCTTCGGAGTCTCAGTGCTCTTCCCCAGCCAGTCACCTTGAAGTGCAGCTACTCATTTGTTGATTTGCATCTTCCTTGTGAGTGGAGTGAGCATTAAATACCTCTATTCTACCATCTCGGGCTATCGAAGCATTTATTTCTGATCATTTTATTCAATACTCAGATAAAATACTAATGAAATGCACCCAGGAATATTAGAAGGCATCCAAAGACCACAGTAATTGAGGGAGGTAGAGCAGGAAATTTCTCAGAACAAGGGGAAATATAAATCATAAGCAGGATATTGGGCTCTTCAGGGGCTGCTCCATGTGTAGAAATGAAATTGAATATGCTGTTTCTACCAGTCTTGATTTAGTGGCCACAAAATGTATTGTGTTTAAGATTCTGAACAGGAAAGAAAAAATTTACTTAGGGAGTAATAACCTCAAAACTACCCTGAACACATAGACACAGGCTAAACTTGTATTACTCACCAGAGGCTGTAGTAAGCTGGGTAATGTGAGTTTATAGAGGATACAGATTGATAAGGTAAAACAGGCAAAATGAAACTTCTTTGAGGGTAAACTTCCAGATTCAATATTGGCTTTTCCCCTCTCTCTCTCACAAAACCTTCACAGAAAATGAGTTAACAAACATCAGAAACAAAATTTGTTAAAAAGCAAAATATGCCAAAGTAAAGATTCATCCTGAACAAAACTGATCAGAAACAAAATTACAGGAATAACGTCACTCACGAAACATCAGGCCCTATGCTACTTTATAAAGAGACAGCAATATAAAAAGGTACAAATAAAATTGCTGTAAATATGATTGGTATACAGATCTAAGGGTATTACTCAAAATATATAAACATTTATATATAAAGTTAAAAAATACACGGTATGAAATATAATACGAGAATGTCTGAAATATCTCTGATTCATTAATGAAAAACAAAACAGTCTGTGTAAACATCACAATGAGCAGAGATGACTGAGAATATTACAAAAGTAATAAAGTATTATCATTAAATTTGAGTATATTAAAGACAAAGAGATATCACAAAATTGCCCTATTTACCTAAGAAGGATATCACTAAGAAAAAAGAAAGAAAAATTATAAGGAGAAAGAAATGATAATATTTTTAAATGATGGACAATTATAAGTTTAAAAAATTTATGAAAATATCTAGGCTTACCAATCATAAAGTATATTAATATAATTCACCATACTACAGACATTTGAATAGCTTAATAACAGCTATATACCAAATGGGGAATGAAAAATAAATTTAATTTGAAAACAGATTGACATAGAATAATCTCCAGCAAGCACAAAATTCAATAGTCATATTTCCAAGGACACTGGGATTGTCTCAGTAAGTGGAAAAATAGCTTTAGACTATAGTCTACTCAGACCAACCTTATATTAAGAGATCTTTGACTTATAAACAAGATAACTTAATTAGGATAGGTGTGCCCTCCTGTCTGAAAAGTATAAGTTGGCAAAACCACAAGTGTGTAAGAATGTCTATAGCAAAATTTATTATAAAAGTCCCAATCTGGTAATACTCATGTGTATCATGTGATGCAGCCCATAACCACCAATAACATGCATATATACATTGGGATATATTCATACTGTGAAAATGAACAAATCACATATAAACATATAACAAAAGGAGAATGTCTTGGACACAATAGTAAGTTAATAAAAGCCAGGTGAAAAAGTAAATGTCATCTGTCACATTCACATAATTTTTAAAGACAGGCAAAAGTTACACATGACTAACTAACATTAGGATATGAGGATAAAATCTTTGCAAAGAAAAAGCATTCTGTAGGCTCAGGCATGGCTTCACAGGGATCCTGTGATTCTCTTTCTTTAAATGGGCAGAAATCCACTGAGCTGACGCAGAAGAAGCATTGATCTGTAGATATGTTGGACTTCAGCAGCCGTATTTCCTCAAGCAGGGGTGGGAGGGGAGCATGCAAAAGAGGAAAGACATAAAAGACAGAATAAAATGACAATTGCAAAGCTATCAAGGCCAGGGATGGAGCTCAGGGTAGAGCACATGCTTCCCATGTGAGAGACCCTGGGTTTAACCACCAGCACTGCCCCCCACTCTCGAAAGAATAAAAAGAGTTCAAAAAGCTCTAAGTTTTTTAAACAGTTAATATCTTTGTGGAAGTTTGGTAAGATAAAACAAAATAAAAGTCCACATGCTTAGGGATATGGGCATTTTATCAGGACTCCAAACTACTAAATTGGCAAGCGATTCTGTGTTAACACTCAAAATTAACAGGAAGACTTCATGCCATCATTATTAACCCTTAATTATATAAGTGGCAGAATAAATTTTAGAAGTAAGTAATACATACAATATCATACATGAATTAGTATTACATATAAATATAATTTTATATTGATACATATGTATTTTATTTAAAAGGTTAAACAATAAATCAACATGACCTGTTACTCTCACGTGAGGCTTAAATTCTAGATTGTTGTCTCTGTAATGAGGCGGTGTCTGACACTTCCAAGCCCTACGATCTAGGGAAAATAACAACTTCATTTTGTCCCCTTATCTTATCTGACGTATGAATTAAAATGCTAGCACTGTTCTTAAAATTAGATAAATTAATATCTGTGGAGTGCTTAGAGTAGTGGCTGGAGCATGAGTTTGAAGTGACCCTGATATCTTGCACAGTTGTCTTTTGCTATTGTGATTCTTTGGAGCTTATCATAATCTCCTTCAGTGTCGGGGGTTGTCCACTACCATCATTCAAGGGCAACAGACTCCTCAAACAATAAAAATGAGAATTATTCTAGTCACCTCTTAAAGTAAACATTTCTAAAATAGAGAAAACCAAAATAGATCACCATGCACCTGCTTTTCATAGGTGATTACATCTTAAATATTAGATTCAGAGCTCCTTTTCATAAGTTTCATCTCCTTTTCCATCTAGAGATAGCCATCTTCTAAAATTTCGCATTTTCATGAAACTTTAAAATTTCTGCCACATACACACACATATATACCCAAGAAACAAATATTATTTGTATACATCCCAATTTTGCATAAATGGTGCACACACCAATCACTTCTTTTTGCCTCATCCCAATTGTCTGGGATATATTATAATATTCCTCAGAGTAAATAAGCTGTAAAAAATATATATCCAAGTTACACATTTGAAAACTTGACACAATGGTTGTGTGGATTAATAGACCCAGTGTGAGATAAATTCAAGCCAAAGCTCAGAAACAATTTATCAACTGTCCCCTCTCACTTCCTAATCTAACAAGAGGATGACAAAAGAGCTCCACATCATCTGATATAAATTTCAACTCAAAGCCATAACAGGCAATCTTTGGAAATTAGTATTTCCCTGTAATCATTACGTACTTGACAAGTGGCCGTAAGTCTGTCTGCAGCAAGAGTACAGGAATAATTGCTGCAGAAATGTGTGATGCTATTGCTGAATTCCTACCAAAAACAATCTAAACGCTGTTTTAATCAATGAACTGTAAATTTTATTGACACTGCTGCCCTATTTATATCTGGAAATCGTACAAGTGACCAGTATTTTCTGTTGTGGCAGCTGAGATCTTTTCTGTCGTTTTTAAATTTCTTATTATTGTGCGAATTGAATGTCACTATTTTCCCTTGAACCATCTGCCTTGCACTTGGAATTGTTTTGATCTATTCGTGTACTGTGGGACCTCCCCAGAAAAGGGCCTGCCAGTTGATGCTCAGGTTCCGTGTGTATGTATGTACACATGGGTGTGTATATTTCACAAATTTAACATGATCACCTACTTTTGATGCTTTCTGACCCTGCAGTATCATGGCAGGAAAAGTTCTGACACTGCTGCTTAATTCACAGCACTCCACTTTGTGGCTTGCCTTCGAAGGGCAGGTGACCTGTGTCCTCTCTAGGTGTTTTTGTCAAAATATCAAATGACGGCAATGACAAGGGTGCACCATGTCACTCTCTGTTTTTTAATTTCTACTTGAGCGTATATTTTACCACTGTCCTAGTAATACCCTCCAGTTCTACCCCCTCATGGAGCCCCTATTTCTTACTGGTACACTGGAGCCAAGTCCAATGATTCTTTCCCATGCCCACCCTTTGGGAAACCTTGGTGTTCATTCTCAGCCCTGCCAAGTGTTGACACTGGTAGTTGATCAGCATACAGGAAAAGAGAGAAGGAAAAACCCTGCATGGGACCTCTACCACTTGCCTTTTTATGCACCCTTACCACATTTAAACGCTTAATCTGATTTCAGCATAGGTACAAGGCATGAGTCCTTTCTAGCTGCTAAAGATGCTTTCAGCCTCTTAGAACGTGCCTTAGGTTGTGAATTAATTTAGATTTTGGAAATTGTAACTCTATCAAGATACTATCAAAAACAGTTATTATCCCTTCACAAGGCTAATATTATCGCTACACACTTTCTGAGAAGTGGAGTACTTAGTCATCTCCCAACCCTTTGCCTTCCTCTTGTGCTGAATTCTAATTAACCACAGAATAAAACCTAAATAATTTGAAACTGATGAATGCCAGGGCTTATTACCATTCCACTAGATACAACCTAAGTGTTCTGATTGCAGTCGGACAGACATGCAATCTAAATCTAAAATCCCTTCCTGAGGATCTAGCCTATAAAACTAGTCCTGAGCTGACTGGGTAAGCTAAAGCAGGATTATGTGCTAATGATGTTCTAGAGACACAATCCCAGAGAGTGAGAGGCAGGGAAAGAGAATTTTTGCAAGGGAAAGGCCTGAATTAATACAAGATGATCAACTTGTATGCTGGTCACTGTTTCATGATGAGTTGTGAAACTGCACAGCCAGTCTGTTGGCAAAGGACTCTAGTAGGTCCATGAATGTGTCCAGACAGCTTGTAAGGAGAAATTGCCTCTTGGCTCAATCCTTAGCAAAAGGACTGGTTATACAATTCATCATCTTTTCCCTCCCTCCTGTCTTCGGTTGGTTAAAGTGCACATTAAGAATAAATAACTTTCCTAAAATTCAGAGTTACCCTATCTCACTTCTTCAGCAATGAAGAAGTGAGATATTTCATGTCCTAAGACATAGCATTTCATCAGAGCCAGGAAGCAGAGAGAAGCCATGCAGAAAAGTGAGTTCAGGAGAGGGTTTCAAACAAGAATCAACGAGCACCATTAGCTCTTCAACAGGGACAGATACATAATTTTCATGACTCCGTGCAAAATAAAAACATGAGGTACCCTGTTTAAAAGAAAAAACAAGAGAGACTTGCAGTTAAAGATAATAAAACAGAAGCCAGGGAAGGAGCTCAGTGGTAAAACATTTGCTTAGTGTGTACGAGACACTCAGTTTAATTCCTAGAACTACAACAAAAACAAAAACAAAAATATGAAGCTCTTCTCCTTTTTCTGGTCTCTTTCTTGAGTTGTCACTGTGGTTTCCATTTGCCATTTAATGTTTTGAATAAAGAAAACTTTCAACAATTTATTTTATTTTATTTTATTTTACAGAGAATAAAATAAGGGCAGTAGCAAAATACCAACAACATAGACAAAAATAAAACAAAGCAAAAACAACAAAAATGATACAGAGTTTCAGAACAAAATGGTGGAAATTAACAGTGACTGTTATATTATATATTGCTATCTTCAGTGAAGGTGCTCAGATTACCAGATGTAATAATGCAACATTGATCAAACTATTGAAGAGAATAAAAAATAAAAGCAAAAAACTATTAGAAATGATACAGAGTTTCACTAGACAAGACAGTAGGAATTCACCAATGGTTGCTATATTGCATATTGTCCTCAAATTAGTTGTTCAGATTACTAGATATAAGCATGCAAAATTGGTAAAAAAAAAAATTAAGCATTAACTATTCCTTTCAATAAATCATTAGACACCAGCAGTACATTTATCTCAGCTATGTATGTATGTATGTATCTATCTATCCCTTTCTTCCTTCTTTTTCTCCTTTTCCTCATCCCAGTTGTTCCTTCCTTTGAGCAATTTCTTTCCCTTTCATAATATTTATTGTACATGTTGGGTTTTATTCACTCTTTCAGCTTCTTATACTAGGAAGACAATATGATGTTTGCCTATGTGAGTCTGATTTATCTCACTTATGAGTATGGTCTCTACTTGCATCCATTTATCTATGAAAGCCTTGAGTTTATCTTTTTTATAGCTGAGAAATACTCTATTGTGTAAAAATGCCAGATGTTTTTTATCCATTGCTCAGTTGATGGGCATCTGGGTTGTTTCCAAGATTTAGCTATGATAAATTGTGCTGTTATAAACACAGGTACACATATATTGTTGTCATAGGATGTTTTTAATTCTTCTGGGAAAATACTCAAAAGGGGAATAGCTGGGTTAAGTGGGATTTGTAATCCTAATTTTGTGAGGAATCTCCAAATTGATTTCCACAGTGGTTTCACTAATCTAAACTCCCACCAGCAGTGGAGAAGTGTTCCTTTTCTCCCACAGCCTCTCCAGCATTTGTCATTGGTTGATTTCTTAATGAGAGTTATTCTTTCTGGGAAGAGATGGAATCTCAGTGTTGTTTTAATTTTCATTTCTTAAATGACCAATGATGTTGACTATTTATTTATGTTTTTATTTCATTAGTATGTCTTCATCTTAGAAGTGTGTATTCATCTCAGATGCACATTCTTGCACTGGGTCTTTGAATTTGGGGGCCTGATTTTTAAAAACTCTTTATATGTTCTAGATCAAAGTCCTTTGTCTGAGGGGCAGTTGACTAAAATTTTTTTCCCATTTTGTGGATTTCTTTTTACTCTGTGGTGATTTCTTTAGATAAATTTTTCAATAAGATGAGATCTCAATTGTTGATTCTTTGAATTATTTCTCATGCAGATTGGTTCTTGCTCATGAACTCTCTGTGTTTTCAAGATTTATACCTAATTTCTCTTCCAGTAGATTTAGTATTTCTGTTTTACTATTTAGATCTTTTATGCATTTTGACTTAAGTTTAGTGTATGGTGAAAGACATGGGTCTAGTTTTAGTCTTCAGCATGTGGAAAGCCAGTTTATCCAGTACCATTTATTAAATCTTTCTTCCAGTGAACATGTTTTGCCCCTTTGTCAAAAATAAGGTGGCTGAGTGTGTTTGTAGTTGTGTTTGCATCTTATAATCTGTTCCATTGATCATCAGATCTGGGTTTTTTTTTTGCCAGTATCATGCTGATTTTATCACAATAGCTTTGTAGTATAATTTCAAGTCAGGGATTGTGATGTCTCCTGCCTTTCCTTTAGTGCCGAGGACTGGCTTTGCTATTTCAGGCATCTCCTGGTTCCAGATGAATTTTAGGAATGTTTTCTGTAGATCTGTGAGGTATACTAATAGTACTTTAATTGGGATTGCATTGAATGTGTACAAATATTTTGGAAGTGTTGGACTACTCATCCAGCTCTATCCAGGGTGAACAGGTCCCCTGAACTAGGTGCCTGCAGATGTGTAAGAAAAGTAAGAAAAAAATCAAACTAAGAGAGCCAAGATCCTGTGATCAGGTGCTAGCAGCCTCTAGGAATGACTGACTCCTGATTACCATCTTCAGTAACATTTTATTCAGAATCAACCCAGGAGGCAGGAGAAGAATCAGAGGATATCAACTGTTTTAGCAAGGACAATACAACTCAATTATCATAGCAATGCGATCTGACTAAGTAAGCCATCATGTCATCTTCCTTCACCCATATCTCAGCAAAGCACCTAGTATTGATCCTGGGGCTTACAATGCTTATGCTAGACTTCCTCCAGAACCCAACAATCATGGTTTGGTTAGGCCTCAGGCAATGCACAAAATAGTAATTAAAGAATGTCCTTCTCCACATGGAAGTATGACCATTTTCAGAATATTTGTCCTTCCTATCCATGAG
>NW_004955456.1:4588872-4643976 GCF_000276665.1 Chinchilla lanigera | reverse complement strand
AACTTTGTATCCAGCTACACTATAGGATTTGGTTATTAAATCTGTAAGGTTTTGGTGGAGTTTTTGGGTCTTCTAGATAGAGTATCATTTTATCTGTGAATAACGATAATTTCACTTCTTCCTTTCCCATCCTAATTCCTGTTATTTCTCTCTGTTGTCTAATTTCTCTGGCTAATTTTTCTGGAACTGTATTGAATAGGAGTGGTGATAGTGGAAATCCTGATGTTAAAGTGAATGCTTTCAGTTTTTGTTCATTTAGTATGATGTTGGTTGTTGTTTTGTCATAGACAGCTTTTATCAGAGTGAAGTAAAGACCAGCTACTCCTATTTTCTGTAGGGTTTTTATCATGAATGAGTGTTGGACTTCATCAAAAGCTTTTTCTATTCAGATGATCATTTGTTTTTTGTCTTTGGCTCTATTGACATGGTATATTCCATTCAATGATTTCCATATATTGAGCCATCCCTGCATTCCTAGGATAAATTCCACTTAGTCATGGTGTATAATCTTCCTGATGACTTGCTGCATTCTGTTTGCTAGTATTTTATTGAGAATTTTTGCATCTATTTTCATTAGGGAGTTTGGCCTGCAGTTCCCTTTTTTGGTTGGGTCTTTCTCTGGTTGTGGTTTCAGGGTAATACTTGCCTCCAGAAATGAGTTAGGGAGAATTCCTTTCCTTTCAAATTCATTGAAGAGTTTGAGAAGAATTGGTGTTAAGTCTTCTCTAAATTTCTTGTAGAATTTAATTGTGAATCCATTAGGACCTGGGCTTTTCTTCTTTGGTGAGTTTTTTTATTACATTTTCAATTTCACTGGCTAATATTGAGTTATTCAGTACTTTTGTATCTTATTCATTTAGTTTTGGTAATTCATATGTATCTAGGAGTCTGTCCATTTCCTCTGTGTTTTCCATCCTATGAGAGTAAAGATTTTTGAAGTAGGTATTGAAGATCTTCTGAATTTCTACAGGATCTGTAGTGATTTCATCCCTTTCATTCCTTATTGCATGAATTTCAGGTTTTTCTTTCTTTTTTTGATAAGCTTGATTAGGGGTTTATGATTTTATTTATTCTTTCAAAGAAACAACTCTTTGATTCATTAATTCTATGTTTTGTTTTCTTAGTCTCTGTTACATTAATTTCTGCTCTAATGTTTATAATTTCCTGCCTTCTTTGGGTTTTGGGCTTGACTTGCTCCTCTTTTTCTAGGAGCTTGAAGTGCAGCAAAAGATTGTTTATTTGTGCTCTTTGTGTTTTCCTGATGTGGGAATTCACTGCTATTAATTTCCCTCGGAGGACTGTTTTCATTGCATCCCATAGTTTCCTGTAAGTTCTATGTGCATTTTCATTTGATTTGAAATATTGTTTAATTTTGTCTTTAATTTCATTTGTGACTCATTGCTTGTTCCAGAGGATGTTATTTAATTTCCATGTGTTTATGAAGTTTTAGTGATTTCCTTTTTCATTAATTTCCAATTTCATTGCACTATGGTCTGGTAGTATGGATAGGATAATTTCAATTCCTTTGAGTTTACTTAAGCATGTTCTATGTGCTGGTACATGGCCTACTTTAGAGAACATGTGCATCTGAGAAGAATGTGTATTCTGATGTTGTTGGGTAGAACACTCTGTAAAGGTCTACTAAATAAATTCCTTCATGAGTTTGGTTCAATTCTGTTCTTTCTTTGCTGATTTTTTTGTCTAGCTTATCTATCTTTTTGTGACAATGGGGTATTAAAGTCCTCTGTTATGATTGTGTTTCTACCTATTTCATTTTTCCTGTCCATTAAAATCTGTCTTATATAGTTGGGTGCTCCTGTATTTGGTGCATAGATGTTTATGATTGTCATCTCTTCCTCTTGAAGTTTTCCCCTAACAAGCATGTAGTGACCCTGTTTATCTCTTTTGATTGTTCTTGGTTTGATGTTCACATTTTCTGCAAACAGAATATTTATGCCTGATTTTTTCTGGGTTCCTGTTGCATGAAGTATTGTTTTCCATTCTTTGATTTTCAGTCTATGAATTTCCTTTTGAGTTGATTGTGTTTCTTATTCAGCTTTGTTCAAGTAGTTTTGCCAGTTTTTGATGAAATATTTTATTTCTGGGCATCCATTTTAATCTGTTTCTTGCATATAATTCTTTCCTATATTGTTTATTCATGGTTTCCATAATTTTTCTGTGCTCCTCTGTTTTATTATCTATGTCTTCTTTAGATGTGCTGAACAATTCTTTCATTGTTGTTGTCATTTCTTTTTTTTTACTTGAGAGATTATTTCTGATTTGATGTCTTCTATGGCCTGATGGAGTTGTTTCTTTACTTCAGTTGCTATCATTTCAGAAATTCTAGGTGTACGACTTTCAAGTTCCTCTGTGTCAGTGTCTCCTGGACTTGTTCTGGGTGGATTGGAAGTCTGAGTTTGCATTTTACTCCTTCTTTTTGTTATTTTGGACCACCCTAATGTTGCTTGGAGCTCAGCCTCCCTCTCATGCTGGTGTTGGAGTGGCAGGGCAAGGACCCAGAGGTTCCCAGTGCTTGGCATGGCTCCCACAATGGTGTGTGTGGGTTAGTGTGGTTGTCGATGCTCCCGAAGCTTTCTGTAGTTCAGTTGAGCCTCACGCCAGATGGAGAGGTGTGGATATGTTGCCACTCTGGCTTCCAGAGCTGTCCGTGGCTCAGCTTCACTCCCATGTGGGACTCCAAAGGCTGTCCGGGGTTCAGCCGTGCTCCCACAAGGGTGTGGGTGTGGGTTGGTTGCCATCACCAAGGCTTCCGAAGCTGTCCGAGACCCAGCCCGGTTTTCACGCTGGTGGGTGAGGGGTGAGGCTGCATTCACCCAGGCTGCTGAAGCAGTCTGAGGTTTAGCTCAGCTTCCACCAAAAACTTTCAACATAGTAGGAATTTTAAACATTTGTCTTTATATTATTCAGCGCAAGTACAACACATTTAATACACATGGAATTAAGAAAATCTCATGATCTGTATCCCACTGTTTTTTACATACAACTACATTGGATTCTTTTCAAAGTGGTGAAGTAGCTACTTTTTTTAAAAGCTTTCATTTCTTGGCAGAAGCCCATGCTATTGATACTTTTTTCTTCTTATTTATTGATAGATACTTCAGACTGATGGGAAAATGAGCCATTTCCCTTCTTATTCTATATCATAAGTTTTGGTGTCATCATAAGTTCATCATATGGAAGAAGCATGAATAAGAAAGTATTTGATAAGAGTCCTAATTCCTTCATCCTTCTGAGAAAGCTACTGTCTCTTTTCTGCATTCAGAGTAGGACTTCTGCCTCCTATCTGTCCACACACCTTGTATTTGCTTTGAACGTTGCTAACCCACACTCAAGAGTTGTACACTTCATGATTGTCACAGATTTATATAATAATGCAGCCACAATTCCATTCAAGGTACACAATGTTCCTGTCGCCCAAAAGTTTTCCTGTGCTCCTCTCAGCTTGTTCTTTCCATTCTTGCCCTAGGAAAACTGGCCTAATTTCTACCACTATATAATCATTTTGCCAATTCCAGAACTTCGTGCAAATAGAATCATGTATTATGCATAATTTTTCTGCTTGTGTTTTGTTCATTAATATAATTTTTATGTATGTCTATGTAGTTTTCTAAATCTGTATTTAAATCCTATTAAATCTGCTTAAAATCGCACCATACATATTTACTATAATCCTTTTATCCTTTTTATTGTTGTTAGGTACTTGAACTGTTTCCAGTTTTTGGCTCTTAAGAATGAAGTTCTATCAAGAGTCATACAAAATTCTTTCTTGGTAAAAATGTAAACATATTCATGCTATTGAATATCTTAGTTGACTCCCTAGGAATGGAATTCTTTGTTCTTATGACAAGGATATGCTTAAGAAATTTGCAAATTATTCCTCCAAATGGTTGTGTTATTTTCTATTACTGGGAGTTACACATTAATTTCATTTGATCCAATTCTTCATCAAAACTAAAACTTCCCATCCTTTGAATTTCAGCCCTTCTAATGAATACACACTTCTAGATCAATATTAAATACTCCTGATGACCAGCGACAGTAAGCAGTGCTCCTTGTATCTATCATACATTTCCATAATCTTTTCTGAAATGTCTCTGCAGACTATTTCCCCAACATTTTTTCTACCTGCAACATTTGTCTTATTATGTAGCTGGAAATTGCATTTATTTGGGATGTAAGTTCTTCATCAAATATTATGTGATGCAAATATTTTCTTCTGCATGGTGCTTGACCTTTTTATTTATTTATTTATTTATTTATTTGGTTTTTCTCCGGTACTGGGAACCGAACTCACGACCTTGCGCTTGCCAGGCAGGCGCTTTTGCCACTGAGCTAAATCCCCAGCCCCGTGCTTGACCTTTTAATATTCTTAATGGTATCTTTGAGGGAGAGATACTTTTGATTTTGATGACATCCAATTGAGTACTTTTCCTTTAGAGTTAGAACATTTTGTGTAATTTTAAGAAATCTTTGCTAACTTCAAGCTTTTAATTGGTTTTTAATCTCAAATCAAGATCAAAAGAGCAAGATGACTGAGGTCCACAGCATCCCAATCTGATCTTAGCAGTAAGTTTTCTGACACAATCATGAGAAAAGTCTCAACAGAGTCAGCAATGTGTCTGTATTTGCAACAAAGCATCCTACTTAGGCGCTCACCGACATAATAGTGAAGATAATCAGGGGTTACTCACTGGAAAATAAAAATAGAGGTCAATATCTTATATTTGGATAATTTCCGGTTTCACTGCAAGTCAATTAAATGATTACTTTGATTCTGCTGTAACCTAACTGGCTCAGTGACTGTTTCTGCTGCTTTTCACGTACAGCTTTCATCACGCCTTTAACCTTGCACTTTTCTGCCCCTGACCTGAGTTCTTGCAAAGACAAAGTGGTTGCCCTTCCAGGATGGAATTCACAAGCCTCTGCTCAAACACCTTCTTGTGCTGTTGTGTCTGACCGTAGCATCCCTCTCCCTCCTCCACTAGACTGTGAGACCGTCGATGACAGGGCCTGCATCTTATGGTACTTTTCTCTTAAATCTTATTATCTTAGTTTATTTCCTACAGTAAGGACTACATGATACTCGTGATGCAGGCACTATGCAGAAGAAAATATTTGCATCACATATACTGTTATGCTTCTGTACTGCACATATATGTCATTTTAAAAACCACTATTAGAGCAGTGTGCTGCTAATTCAATGTTTTCAAATACTGAAAGATTAGAAGGACATACAATGAAAATTTTCCATTCACTCTGTCTTCCACTCACTCCTCCAAAAAACATTTTTCCTCTTTTCACACACACACACACACACACACACACACATGGGTGTGATATGCATCACGAATAAGATCAGATGTATTTACACAGATATCAATTTATAAGTAAAATAAAAACAATGTACAACTAAAATAAATGTTATTTATTAATTTAATTTTGGATGTTGCTTTTGTTGTGGTGGTGCTAGTGTATTAGTACCTAGTTCAGACTGGCTTCACACTCGTAAAATGGTGTAGGCTGGCCTCAAACTTGAAACCTTCCTGCTTCAGCCCCCTGAGTGCTAGGATTACATGTGTGTGCCACAGTGCCTGGAATTCACTTACATTTTACTTAAAAAAAATCTGTACTTAAATTCAATGTATTCATGGAGAATTATACTACTGAACTTTCCATTGATATCAGGTTATTTAGAAGACTCACTTCACTTTCAGTGGCCACTAATTTTGAAAGATAAAGTCATTTCCACAAAAGAACTTCAAAGTGTTTTTAGATGTGACCAGAATTAAATATCTGTCCTTGTCTCTCCTCTATCCTCTGCCTCTTTGTCTGTAGCACTGTTAAGAAAACAGCCACCTAAAACCCATACCAAAAGGGCGCATCCTTAAAAGACACTCAGAATCCTGAGTGGATACAAAGTTCATCCTGGGCTAGTAAAATCCTGTACTAGAACCCAAGCACCCTTGATGACAGAAGAGATAGGGCGGATCACATACTTGAGAGTACATATTTTCTAAGTAATTCCTCCATCCGGGATATCAGGGGCCTAAGCGCTGGAATCAGGAGCATATTCACTATCCACCCACATGGTAAAAGTCTCTGCTGATATCTGGAATCTAACAGAGTTTATTTCATCAACCACAGTCCAGGTATTGAATTCCTCCACTCTCTCTTAAATAGCTCTACAGGATGAATGGGATCAGCAGGGAAAACACCTCCGCCAGCCATCATGCGGAGCAGATACTCCACGTTCCTCATGAGTTCAAGATGGAAAGGGCCGCTATGCTGAAGACATATGGCACAGCAAATGCAGATATTCAGAAAGATCTGGAATGCATTTCCCGCTCCCTGGGGGCGGGCGGCGACTGGGTGAAGTTGTTTCCCTGCCGCCTCCAGCCTTGGCTGAGTCCTGTCCACGCTCACGCGCGGTGAGCTGAGCTGAGCTGAGCGAGATGAACAGCTCATGTGTTCTCATCATCCTGTTTGTTTTCGTTCTGCGCATGGGTCATTCCCTTATTACTCCTGTCATAAAGTGGAAAAGTCATCGTTCACATTTGATGAAACTTACTCATAAACTGAACATGCGCAATATACTTTGGTCGTATGCCTTGAATATGTTTGGCACAAGGAGAAGTTATATTGTACGGGTGAGTTACAGTCTTTCCACGGTTGCTGTGAAAACATTATTTAGGTGACTATGTTATAAAGTTGATATTAAATGCAGAAGATCAGTTATATTCCGTAGGATAGAAAAATCATTTATTAATATGGATGATATGCACCAGTTATTGTTGAATACGATTTCCAATATCTATGTCCTAGTGTTTTTTCAAAGTACTTTGTAGATAAATAATAGCACTTTTAATTGTTAAAATTCAGAGGTTACATTAAATTTGGAACATATTTTCATGTTTTTTCTTTTTTTTTTGCGGTACTGGGTATTGAAATCATGACCTTGCGCTTGCCAGGCAGGCGCTTATGACACTGAGCTAAATCCCCAGCCCTGTTTTTTTCTTAAAAATAAGGAAAATGATGTTTTTCATAAATTTTCTACTGGAGAAAATGTTTTCGATAGTTAACAGTATAGATTATTTTCTACATGACCTGTTTTCTTTGAACCCCTAGCAGGTGATTGTATGCACACCATTTCATTTAACCAATCAGGAAAACAATTTTACAAAGATGAAGTTTATGGAATGAGGGACAGATAATGAGAAATTTTAAGGAAGTTATTTATAACCGTAGTGTTCATCAGGAGTCTTTAAAGCAAATTATTTTCAATTATCCTTCACTAGTAACTGGGAACAAGAAGGTAATTTATTTCATTTTCTGTATAGATTTATATCACCAAAATTTATGTAATCAAGAAACTACAAACAGCCATAAGACAGAATATAAGAAACATATATTTTATTAGAAAATACTAATATAGAGAACAAAATAACTAAATACATGATACATTTTCCAGAGCATAGCAAAATTAATTGATAATTGAAAATCAGTTTTATTCTAACTATGCATTTTGATTTCCAGGTAGAGATGTAAATTCACTAAGTTTATTTTGTAAATAACAAATTGAGTACTTCCTATTCCTGGATGTGAAGGAAAGGCTTTCATCTTATTATGTAGAACCAGTAATTATATGCACGTGACAAATTGTGGTTTAGAATAAAATTCTTTTAAAATATCCCACCATTAAAAGAAATGACTGCACTTCACAATGTGGGTTAAAATGGCATTTATAATGGCCATAATATTATTCTGAGTGCTTTTCTTCAATTTAAACTTAAGATTGTTTGTGCATTTATTTCTTGAAAAACGTAATACATATATATGAAAACAATTTCTTCACTTTCTTTTTTAAAATTTTTATTTTAAAGAGAGTAGTAAATGGGAAACAAACAAACAAACAAACAAAAATAGAACAGTAGCAGCACACCAGGATCCTGAACATAAACAAATCAAAGCAAGAACGTTCAAAGTGATGCAGGGTCTCAAGACAAAATAATACAGATCAACATTTATTGTTACGTTACATATTGCTATCTTCAACTACATTGCTCAGATTACCAGATGTAAGAATGAAAGATTGCTCAAACCATTAATGAAAATAAGAAAATAATTCTTCAAAAAAACATTAGAGATAATACAGGTTCACTAGACAAGATGGTTGGAGTTCACCACTGTAATTCCATTGCATGTTGTTACCTTCAAATCAGTTGCTCAGACCACCAGACACAAGCATGCAAAGTCGATCAGAGCATAAAAACTTGGAAGCATTAACTGTTCTTTTCAATACACTATCAGACATCAGCAATACCGTTATCACAGCTATTCATATATATATATATATATTTTGCATTCCTTCTTTCTTTTTTCTTCTTTCCCTTATCCCAGTGGTTCCCTCCTTTGAGCAGTTTCTTTCCCTTTCCTATCATCTATTGTATGTTTTGAGTTTTACCAAGTCTTTCAGGATCCTACACCAAGAAGACAGTATAATGTTTACACGTCTGGGTCTGATTTATTTCACTTATAAGTATGACCTCAAATTGCATCCATTTACCTACAAAAGCCTTGAGTTTTCTTTTTTAATACCTGAGTAATATTCCATTGTATAAAAATACCACTACTTTTTTGTCCATTCCTCAGTGGATGGGTATCTGTGTTGTTTCCAAGATTTAGCTATAACAAATTGTGCTGCTATAACCATGGTGCACATATATCGCTGTGGTATGAAGTCTTTAATTCTTCTCAGAAAATACCCAGAAGGGGAATAGCTTTTAATTTGAAATTTCTCTCAGGGTTTTTCCTAAGGAAGTATAGTCAGTTCCACTCAGAGTGATGTCAGCTGAAAACTCTCTTAAATCTCCCAGGGAAGTGAACCTGCAGTGAACACAATAACGGGGTTATGCACTTCTTCAGCTCCATAAAACCTTCTTAGGAAATTCATCTACTCAACATTGTTTTAAAAAATGCATTATTTTTACTGTCTGCTGGGAACCAGTGAGAAATAACTTTTAGGAATATATAACAAGCTGAAATTCACAGTGTATCAGATACATACACCATACCCAAGTTAAATTAGAACCAAAAATTTATTTCCAAATTTTTCAAATTTGGCAAATTCTTACATAACTAAGAAAAATAGTACATGCAACAAAGTAAAATGTGATGTGTTGAAAAGAAGTTAGACCCCATAAATTTTCCAAAGTACGATTGAGTTCTGTATGAATAAGAACCCTTTGTGGAATAAGTAGGATTCCAGGCTGAATACTTCACCCTACCAGGGCGCAGGTTGTATTTATAACAGATAAAAGGAAGGATCATGCAGAAACAATCTGATTGTTTGCAGTTACCATCTACTCACCTTACATAGTCATATTTTGGCAGCTTACAGCTTCTGATTGGTTGGAAGCTCAACTGTTATGATTGGCTAGTGTGAAATTGCTTGTTTGCCATGACATACTCTGTCAGTAGCTCATGATTTATTTTAATGTCAAAAGAGGTTATAATTCATTCTGTACAGTGGCTTGTTTGGGCCAAATTTATCATCCAGTATGGAGTCTGGCTTAGGCCACATTTATTGTGTTTCAACCGATATCTTAGTATAAGTTCCATCCAATAGAAGATGTCCAATAAAGTTTTGTTCTTGATCAATTTGTGAACTGCCATAATTTACTATTTTTCTAACAATTATAGTGGTAATTTAAGGTAACTTTACATCATAGAATTTAAGAAAATGAATATTCTGTTAGTGACAGACTTACCTTGAAATTATTCAGGTTAATAATAATAAGGAAAAATTCACAGTGTAAGAGCTTCAACAAATTTTTTTTTCTTTTTTTTTGGTCTTTTTGAGACAGGGTCTCACTATGCAGTTCAGGCTGACCTTGAGCTCACTTTGTCTCAAACTCACAACGATCTTCCTGCCTCAGCCTCCTGAGTGCTGGGATTACAGGCCTGCATTACCACGCCTGCTCAACAAAAATTATTAATGCAATAAAATACTTCTAATTTCAAGGAACCTTTTCAACTGATAAATAAATTGCTCAAAATTTAACAAGTACTGATCTCTTTAGCCAAGAAGCTGTAGCTTTCTAAGGTAATACTTGAGGTGTATTGTTTGATGAAGTTCTTAATATACATAGTAGGGTCCTATTTAATTGTCTACTTTATTTAATGCAATTAATTTTTCTATTTCTTTGTGTTTTTATGATAAATCTTTGTGAGTTTCTAGTAACATGTTTTATTTCCCAATTATATACAAAATGTCTCATTTCAATTAATTTTTAATTCAACTTCTGATGTGTCTATTCTTCTACTTCAAATTAATGAATATAACCCTGATTTTCCAAAGTTATCTTTGATTTGTACATTGAAGATAAAATGTCACTTTGTGAAATGCTTAAAATGTGCAAACATTGTCTCAAAAACTCAAATTAAACATTTTTCCTAATAGAATATCAGAGACAAAATTCACCATAAGATCATCTGCAACATTAATGAAGAAGACGTAGCCCTATGCCATTTATAGGAAAAAAAAAATGTTTACTTCAAATGCTAACACCAAAATAATATAATTGTTTAAGAATGTCAAACTATGCAATATTTTTTCTTAGAAAATTCTGTAAATAGAAGGACAATGCTAATAATGTAAGGACTATGTCTCTATCATATGTAATTAATGGATAGGAATATTTTATATATAATAATTTCATAATTGTGATAATCTTTATCCTATTTATTGTAAATGCCATGCTCTCAAAAATAGGGGAATCAAGGTTATAAAATAATGAAGTAGCTTTCAATCTGTAATTCACCATGAGAAAACTGACATTTTTTATTATGTCTTCTGTGAATATGGTGGTTAAGCTTAATTGTGTCAACTTGATTGGCTTGGGACCTATGCACGGGATTAATAAAGTACTTCTGGGTGTTCTCGGTGGGGCATGGAGATGTGATCTCAAGGACTGTGCCTGGTCCATGGCCTGTTTTGCTCTGGCTCTGTTTCCTGCTGAGCTTCCCAGCTGCAATGAACTGAAAAACCTTGCTCCACCCCACACTTCCGCCGTGATATTCCTGCCTTGGAGCCCGCTAACCATGGATGGAATCCCTTGAAACCACAAGACAAATTAAACTTCTCTTCCTCCAAGTTGTAGGGGTCAGATATTATGTCCCAGTGTCAGGAAAGCTAATAATAAATAAAAATTATGTACTTGTTCTTACTTAATCTTTGTACCTTTTACTTCTTTCTCTTAACTCTGGCCCTGAATAAAATGATGAAAGGAAGCATCACCTTATTGTCCCTGACAGTCACAGAAACAGCTATCACCCTGGCCTCACACAATAAGCTGTGGTGCATGAGCATGGATCTAGTCATCGGATGCCCCTTTAGTTTGCTACGAATTTTCCTGCTGAAATTTTATTGTTGGATTCTATTAGGTAATTATCTGTGCCTAAATCACGATCATAGGGTATATTAGCTTTCCACTGTTGCTCCTGGTAGGTCAGGAACTTTAATATTTGCAGCACATATTTCTGAGAGCTATGTCCTTTCTTCAGTACATTTAGGCTGATGTTTTAATCCATGGTGTGCAGTCCCAGGGATTAAAAATTTAAAAAGAATCACGGGCTGAGGCCCTGCTGCTGGCATGTGTTCCCCCAGGTCTCTTCTGAATTTGATGTCCCTCTGCAGCCTGCACCAGCGCCCACCTCCTGCCTGTTGTTACAGATGGCAAAGGCCCCCAGACTCACAGCAGCCCAGACGTCATTTCATCCTTCTCCACTCGCTTCTCTCCAAGGGATGAACTGTCTGCTTTTGATTCTTTCCTCTATTCTCTGGTTCCTTCAAATCAATGATTCCTTTATTTTGTCAGACTTCTACAGCTAATTACTCCATTTGAAAGGGCAGAAGTAAACACCTCTATTTAAGTTAACTTATTTCAGACACTTTATCAAACTATCAGGTATTTTGAAGAAAATGTCTCCAGAATTTTATCACAATTTTATAGAAATTATCATTATATTATCCTAAACATCTTGGTTTTCTGTATTTAATTCTCCACCATTATAGAGGTGTATATTACAGATGTAAACAAAGGCCCTTTCAGATTTTGCTTGTCATTACGTTATGCATATTTCTCTATTTCTACATGCACACATTCCATTCCTTTTTCTCCGCTCTAACCTTTTGCTATGGTTACTCACTGTAGAAAAGTCTGTTCTCAGCAGCGGTTTATTGGTTGCTTTGTATCAATCTTCAGCCCACAGTAAATATGAAAACGGGACCAGATATATTAAACTAAATATTTGTAGAGATCGCAGGACCATGATGCTCTCAGTGATTTGCAGAACAACAGTTTGAGAGGAAACGGGAACTCAGAGACGTAGTCCCAAGTGAGCGTGGTGCTTTCCTTACGGCCTCGGGTGACTCGGGGTTATAAGGGTGCAGTGAGCAGATACAGGAAGCACTCCGAGGTGTCAGCCAACAGGCGCCGTTGAATCATTTGGAAGAAAATGTTTCAATGAACATCAAACTTTGAAATCAAAATACTTTGAATACACTTTGTACAAGAAGGTTCATGTGCATGAATCCAACTGCATAGATCTAAAATATAAGGTAAAAACTGAATAAAGTGCCACTTTAAACACCTATAGAATATTGTATACACTTCTTACAAGAAAAGAAAATGAGTTCTCATGAAGCTTTATAAGAGAAAATGTATTGTCATGATATAGTTTATATACATCATATTTGTTAATTAGAAATAAGACAAATAGTTATAATGAATAGATAAAACAGTAGTGTATATTCGTGCGTCTACAAATATATTAGCATGAGGATGATAATGTAAAACAAGCAACACCCACACTGGAGACTGTGTGTATAGTGAGAGGGTTAATGGGAAGGAGGAGTCTTGCAACTTTATCCTATGCTTTTTGACATTTCTTAAATCTTTTATACCAAGAACATTCAGGAACTCCTCAAATATCAAGACATTGTTGAGTGAATAAAATTCCGTTCTTTTTTTTTTTTTTGGTTTTTCTCCGGTACCGGGAACAGAACTCACGACCTTGCGCTTACCAGGCAGGTGCTTTGCCACTGAGCTAAATCCCCAGCCCCTAAAATTCCGTTCTTAAGAATACTTTCTTTGGGATGGTGGACAAGAGAAAAGAAGGAAGGGGAAAAAGAAAAATATATATATATATATATATATATATATATATATATATATATATATATACACACACACACCCAAGTTAGCTAAGATAATTGCACAACTAATTTCTATTAGTTCATTGAAAGGAACAGCTAGTGCTTACATTGTTTTATCAATTTTGCATGCCTATACCTGGTAACCTGAGCAACTACTTTGAAGGTAACAATATACAACATGATAACCATTGTTAATTTCCTATCGCCTTGTTTTGAAATTCTGTGTCATTGTTATTGTGTTTTTGTTTCTTTTCTGTCTCTTTAAAACAAAGAAGGAATAGTTTCTTTTTCCTCTTATACTTTTCAATCAGTTAGCCTGCATCGCCATAATTTCTGAAGGAGGAATCTCACAGAGATCTCAGTAACTGAAAATGATGTATATGTTGAATTCAGCAAGTTCAATTTCTTGGTCCAGCCTTGTGGATCACGTGACTGATGGTATTTTCTTCTTATTAACTGTTATCTAACCCCCGATATCTATTTAATGGTGTACTTACTGAAGTACAACGATTCTAGGTCTGATAAAAACATATAGAAGTTGTAAAGTAATAAGGTTTGGTATGTTATGATCATGGGTGTTTTGAATATTTATAACATTTGAGTGTTTTTTATTTAGATTAGCCCCTCAGCAATCTTTTCTTTTATCTTTTCTGTAATTTGTGACATTTATATTACAGATAAATGAGGGGAATAGTTTCCTTCCCCAACTTGTGTTTTTTTCCGAATTGTCCTGCTCATCAAAGTCAAAATTATCTTCCTGAAGTACAGTTCCAACTGCTAAAACATTTGCTGGTACCTAGTACTGCAAAACAACCCTGTAGCATGGCAGCTAATAGCTTTCTAGATGTCTCCATGTTGTCTTTTTAGTATTTTCCTTTTTTCTTTAATTAAGTTTATTGGCATAATTTTGTTATATGCAAAGATCACATTCATCATAGAGAACTTGCACCTGTGCACGATGCGCTTTGATTTGTCTTTTTCCCCTCCCAATTCCCTCTCCTCCCTTCAACCCCTCTTGGGAATTTCTGACAGGAATGAGGGAATAAAGTGAACTGACCAGCGGAACAGAAGAACCTGCCTCCTGGCAGGAGTGTGTGCACCAAGACCCCTGGAGAGCTGGATTCTGTTAAAGATAAATATGCTGCAAAACCCTGATGATTTTCTCATCCTAGGAGGAGAGGGGATACTGGTAAAGCATTTGTATGGGAACTTTGTGCTTTTGGAGACAGATAACTAGGTGTAGAATCACCTATTCCCCCTCCCTAAGCATCCAGACCAGCACATCCACTCAATGTGGACCAGCACCAATGCCTGTATCCTGCTGGAAAGCTGCAGAGATACAGATTGTCTGCATCAGAAGCAGGCAGAGGAGCCCAGGGGGCCACAGGACAGGCAGAAACATGCCAGACTCCAACAAAACCACCTTCTGAAACTAACCGGATATACGTTCAGTGTTTTTTACTCTTGTATGCCATAATCATTTAATAAGATGCAAGTAAAGCTTGTCTTAATTGTGTGATGTAGCCTTATTATTTTGAAATAAATTTTAAACTTATTTGTATTGAATGGACAGATAATGTATTTACCAAGTACAACATGATATTTTGAAGTACAGATGATCTCCCAATTTACGATGATTTTTAACTTACATGAAATTTCAATTTTTTTACAGTGAGAAAGTGATTCACATTTGGCAGAAAGCCTACTTCAAATTTTGGATTTTGATCTTTTTCCCATGCTGGGCTTGCAATACCTGCTACTGTTGTCTTTTGTGATGGCAGTAGAACACTTAAGCCTCAGCTACAAGCCAGCCACAATATCAGGACAGAACCAGTCCATACCCCACATGTGCTTTTTGAGCCACCAGGGCTGGGCTGCTTGCTGTGCGGCCATACGTAGTCTGGGTTCCTCAGTACCAAGCTGGAGAAGGTGTCACAGCAGGCTCAGCTTCAGGGGTGCGCAGTGCTGAGGCTCCTCTGGAACCTGCTTTCCCTACAAGTCTCCAATGCCTTCATGTTTCTTTCCAGCACACAGCAGCTCTACCACAGAGATCGGACTGCATCTCTCAGCCCTTTCCTTCACTTCTCCACCTCCCCTACTATTCTGTGCAGGAAACTGATGCTTATTGCCCAGCCTGTAAGAACACTCACTGCTTCTCTTCAACTCCTAGCAAGTGGCTAAGTCCCCCATTCCACAGGAGGAGCATTGGTACTTCGTTTCCTTTCAGCTGCATAGCTGATGCTGGTCCTTAGTGCACTAGCACAGCCCATTTGGAGCAAGGGAGTGACCATGACAGGATTTCAAGAAAGCTATACCCTGGGAGCCATGGGCCACTTTACTGGAAGTCATCTTCCTGGAAACAAGACTGGAGAATTGGCAAGAATCAGGTCTCTAGGACTGCTGGGCAAGATGCCACCTTGAACTTGCAAGAGGTCACATGGCTACTGGTGAGGATCCTGAAATCCAACAGCCAGTGCCGTTTGTTGACCTTGTGAAGTTTTCCTATTCTCTATGTGCCTCCATCTCTTCACATGCAGACAGAGCTGTAGTGAGGATTCTGAGCCAGTGCAAGTGTGACCTTGCCAATTTCTGGCACAAGACAAACATTTACAGCACATGACTGTTATTACAGGGGGAAGGGTTTGGGGCAGGTTATGTGTTCCAGGTTGTTGGGACATAGCCACAGCCAGAAAATGATACAGAAATGAGGATATAGGAATGGGTTTGCCCCTGCTAAGAGAGACAGCTGTAGTGAAATTCCGCAGTTATTATTTTTTCATAGGGCAGAGCCTCCTGGACTAAGAAGATACCTGCAACCCAGTTTGCAGAGGGGCACCCCCAGTTACATCACTATTGTAACTGGTGATATTGCGTGTAATGCTTCAAGAAGAAAGTGTGGACATTTCATTAGGTTCTTTCCTGAGAGAATAATTGCAGGAATATTATGGTTTCCTGTTTGTCTGCTTGCTGGCTTTCGTAATTGCCTCACTTTCTTTCCAGATTCTTATCTGAATTCATGGTCTGAAGACATTTTCAGTTCTGGGGAGTAGTGTGACCCACGAAGTCTACCACAAGTGCTATCTCAAGCAGAGCTTATTGTTGCTTTGAAGAAGATATCACAACAGTGTAGTAGAAGTCAGTACTGTGCCTTTGATGTACACAGGTATCAAGCTCCCAACACTATCAGAACTTTCTAGAAAGGGGTAAATATGGTGAAAGGAAACTCTGGCTACTGAAATCTTACCTGCAAAACCACTGCTCATTTAAAAACTTCCACAGGACTGCCACCCAGAAATAGTGCCCACTTGACCTCTGATTTGTCCCCTCATTGTAAAAACATTCCTCATGAATGTTTGAAAAAAAGTAGACTCTGTACCATTACATTTAGTCTAAAGTTGCCTCCCTGCATTTTATGTTTGGCTAAAAGTTTTCTCTGTACAATATCGTGACCTAATTTGATATGCTTCTTATTCTTGTAACAAGTATTACAGTCTCAGGCAATCACAAGTAGCAACCACTTGAGTTAAATTCAAATAAGACAGGTGTGAATTGTATCCATTCCGACTGTCTCTACAGCTCCCTTCCATCTTCTGTGTACTGCCTCCAGTTCTCTGGCTGTAGAGAATACCTGTCCAGGTGAGGGAGAGGAGCATTCTGAAAGACTGCCGCCTGATTCCACAGTCACAACTAAAGCCAATTAAGATCTATGAAGTTAGACTTGTTATGACTTTGTCTTTTCACAGTGCTTCTATTAGGCAGGTGAATTAGACATTAGTCTGCCTGGGGACAGAGGGAGGGGAATCCAAAATAGCCACCTGTGTCCGTTGTGGTTAAGAAACGGAGACCTCTATGTAGAATATGTTTATAAACATTTATCAGACTTTGGGCCCAAAGACATATGGTTTATATTCCTAGACCAAGGCATAGAGCCTTCCTGGCTGTCATGGTCTGTGGCCCAGTGGTATCAGGAAAGGAAACATTCCTTAAAGCCCCTCTGTCTCAGGCTGGGACCAGAACTTCTCTTTCCTGAATTTCTTTCTTCCATGTCTTACATGGCTAAGGCCCTGACACTGATCATCTTAAAAGAACAAAGAAGACATTTGGCAACTTCCAAGTAACCTCTATGAAAACTGGTGATAAGTATCAGAGTCACATAGCTCTCTGGACCCCAGGAGAAGCCCTCTGTTCATACAGAAGCCTACATTTGCACTTAGTGCAGATCTTTGTGACCCTGCTCGCCTTCTCTCGCTAAGGCTTGGCAAGATGCTCTACCTGGACTTCTGCGCAGCTGCCTATGTGTCTTGACTGAATTCCTTCACCAAAGGCACACAGAACAGAGGTGGTTCTGGAGGGCTGGGGTCTTGGAACATCAACACCTAGCTTCCCAGCAGCACCTCTACTTAAAGGAATGTGCGGAACTAAATGAACGGGACCAAGAGTGAAGTATTGAGTAAATCCTGACTCTGCCACGCACATCAAATTGTTTTCCAGGATGAGTCACTGAGCTGAATGACTGCTGCTGGTGTTTCCCACTTGCTCCCATTCTGCTTTTCTGACAGACCTGGGAGTGGAGGAGAAAAGCCAAAACAAACAAGAGCATTAAGTGTTCCTACTGAACAACACATAAGGTCTAACAGTTTAGGTCCTACGCCTGACTTCTTTCTGCTGCCATGAATTCCGTCCGATTGTTACAACTTTCTGGAACTAACAATACCGCTATTATTTATACTTCGGATCCAATTAAAAGGAGAGCTCTTTTGGACACAATGTGAGGCATTTTATCAGAAGGCTCGGGTTCCTAATAGACAACAACACAGCGGAATTCACTGCCCACAGGCTGCCAAGTGGATGAGAGGGCTTTTTAATGAAGAGATTATAAATCACACACAAAAAAGAGAAGGTAAAAGAATGAGGCAGAGCCCGAGCCCCGTGGGACTCAGCACACAAATTAGAGCCAAAGTATTTACGTGCATTAATGTTCTGGAAACAATGAGATAATGTGACTGTTCCTCCAGACTTCAATGATTCGTCATTTATAAAGAAAATTTCAATACAAATCCCGTCCATAATGCCCCCATGAAGTAGGGAGATAATTCACATAATGGACTCATTACAGAATTTGTTTCCACGTGGGGACCCTGGCAATCTTCTGAGCCTTAAAGAAGAATACTGTTTAAATATGCTGTCCAGGTCAGAGACCAAGGGGTGTGGCCAAAGGAGGACCTGCCTTGTGAGGAGGTGTCTATCATGCTGTCTACTGGGAAATGTTTCTCCTGAACTGCAACCTTCTTTCTGTTGTCTGGCTCCTCCCTCCATTTCTTTTACCTCAGCAGAGCAGGGCTGAATAGCAACTCCCCTCCCGTGAAGACTCAGGAGCCGGATGGAAGGTCAGTCTCAGCCAGGACTGAAGACCTCCATCCTCCACATAATCCAGGCAGAAACAGCATTTCCCCACTGACACCATGGCCTCTGGTGGCCCTGTGGACATGCAGACACCTGTGTCTACACAGCTGCCCTTTCCCTGCTGTCACCTGATATTTAATGAGATCTGGCGCTGTCCCCTCAAGACTGTGCCCTGCCAGTACCTTATTTAACTCTGATGAGACCCTTGAGGTAACCCTCATCCTGCCTTGAATTTAGCTCTGAAATGAAGGTCTGTGCTCCTTCTTTAACAAAACTTTCACCCTTCAGAGGAACTAGCTCCCTTGAGAAGAAAATGTAAAGCTAATGAGTTAGGAATTCCAATCCTTTTCCTTCAGGTTTTTTGTGAGGTTTTAATAAATGCTATCTTATGAAAGATTCCAGCTCAGTTTGTTTCCACTTTTTCATGACTACTGCCTAAATCCTATTATTTGGGACCTATGAAATTCTTATAAACCAGATATTCACAAATTGTATGCAGTGGACTAGGAATTCTAGACAGGATTTTCACAGACTGTTGTAATAAGTAGCTCTGTATTGCAAATAGCGCCATGAAAATTTACATGCTCTTCATTTGTTAGAAAAGTCACAATGCCTATTAACATACCAAAGACCCTATTATGAGTTCCCCAAAATTCCAATTAATCTAAATTTACATTTTCTAAATTTATATTTATAGTAAACTACCATTCCATAAACTATTAGGAAGAGATTAATATTTTATAAACTATTTAGAAAGGGAATTGCTAGCTTACTTCTCGAACTTGCTCTTTTGATTTTTCTTATTCTGTGACAAATTGTCAGGAAAGTTTAAATTTTCTATATCTATTTCCTTATATCCTCCCCTTTCATTTATTTTTACAAATCTGTCTGCTTTTTTTAAGGAAGACTAGCAGATGTGCATGTGTCTCTCTTGTCATGTTGTCCCACCTGTAGGATATTTTGAAGTTTGACAATGTCCTGCATACCATACCACGTGCTTGACCATGAAGATAAGAATAAAGAGGATCAAGGGTCTTTTCAGGCTCCTTCTTCCTGTGACGGCGTAGTCCTCATCCTGATGTCACAACTTTTCCATCGTTTTGTTCACCTTCATACTCTTTCCTCCCATACCAGAGAATAAGAAGTTCAGAGCTTCTCCTGCTGGTGACCAAATGATCTTTAGAGTCTCAGATACCTCTTTAAACAAAGTTAAGAGAAAAAGGAATGATTTTCACCTTGAACGTCCTCCTGGCTGCACATTTCACGCACTCAAGTTTTTACTAAGAAGAAACACATTTTTCTCTTTCCAAACATGTTTCAATTTCTCTCTGGCCACAGGTTTCCCAAAATCTTACAAATACGTATCAGTTTGTTATGGCAACCTAACCTGAAGTTGAACAGAGACTTTGACAAAAAATAAGAAAGCCATAAAACAGTGCCAGGTACTCTGGAGGAGCAGAAGGGAGCAAAGAGTGACAGCTCCATGATGGACCATTTTAGAGGATATCCTGGCTGTCCTTAAGGAGAACAATTCATTCCATTTTTGATTATATGAATTATGACTGAAGACAGTTTTTGTGTCCTCTCTTTGTGCAGCTGTATGGACCTATGATGAGAAAAATTTGATGTATTGACATTATTGTATGAAAGTGATGTCAGGTTTTATTTGTGCAAATGATAGCTAGGAGACCCAGGTAACTATCACTTATTTTGGAAAATCTCAGGAAATAAACAGATGAGAATGAAATAGGCTAAACTGGTATCAAAACATTAAAAAAAAGGACAAGAAAGATAAAGTTATGCTGAAATCTGTCCTGCAAAAACAGTGCTTACGTATAGTTCTCTCTCTAACCTTATCAAATGTGGTAGGAGACTAGTTAATGCTAATAATCTTTTCAAATTAGAATTCATGAACTCACCCGTGCATTGATCTTCAGTGAATCTGATTTCTTTAACTCCGGAGTTTTAAAAGCAAATTGGATTTTCTCTTATTTTAAACTGATCTAACTCCTTTAGGATTTACCCACAAACTCTAGAAGGAGCAAAATGAAATAATTTTAAATATGAAAAGTAGTACTTTTGGGTAGCATTGGTTTATTTCGTGATTATAGCTGATACCCTCATATCTTCCTGCTGCGGGCCTGCTCAGCCCTGCTGTGTCTGAAGTTTGCAAGTCTGCCTGGGGTCTGGGCTGTGTCCCATCACTTGCTACCTCTTCTACTCTATCACGGCTCTTCCTCCTCACCTCATTCTTCCCAAGAGATCTCAGCTTCCAGGCTCACTTCAGTAATTTGCAGTCCTCATTACAACTAGCACCATCCAGCCTCCATGCCTTTGTGTGAAGACGGCTGAGAACCGAGTGTTCCTGTACTCACCAACTTCCCGAAGAATTCACCATTTCACACGGGATGTGGAAACTTCCAGAACTCCCTATCCTGTATATCCTGTCCTAATCATTGCAATTATTCTCAGGCATCACCATCACCATCACCATCATCATCATCAAACACAAGGAGGAAGGGGGAATTTCGTTTTTGTTAGCCTCATATTTCAGCTTCAAATCCTAGAGAAGTGGAAGTGAGAATGCAGCTTTCTGAGGACCGACACTTAGGGAGTTGGGGTAATAAAAGAGGCAAATCTTTTAGGTAGAAGAATAAATACGAATGCAAAAGGAGAAAGGATACGGTGAGTGAAACATGTTAAAAACATGACAAGTGTCACACAAGTTACAAACTCTAAATAGTCTAATATTTCCATAGTTAAAGCATTCTTAAAAATTTCATAGTTTTGTTTTTAATTGCATCCTTTTTATTTCTTACATATAATTATTTTTTAATTATATTTCTTCTCAGATGGAAAAAAAAGACAATTCAGTTTTACTCCAGAATGATTGTTCATCAATCATTATTGTTAGATTGGAATTACTGTTTTCTTGTCAACCACATGGCTCCTTATTGGCAGTTATATAAATTTTACAGACAGGATGAGTTAGAAAAGCCTCCATGCAATTTCTTTTGTGTATGAGGACTAATATGTGGACTAAATTCTTACGCGCTAGAATCCATGTCAATGCTTTTCTTATACTCTTTACCTGTTAGTCAGTTTGCATTACAGTATTGTAATGATATATTTGAGATAATTAACTAATAAAAGAGATTGTTTGGGGAGCAGATGCAGAGGGTTGTACCCCATGGTTGCCCCGGGCTGTGACGACACAGTCCGCCACGGAGGAGCTTGAGGCCCAGAGTGCTGTGCATCCTGTGGCCGCTGAGAAGGGCAGAGGTGGAGGGGGGGCTGATTTCCGGTGTCACCTCAAGGGCAAGCCCCCAGTGAGTTCGCCTCCTTCCGCAGGGCGGGCCTCCTTCCGCAGGGCGGGCCTCCTCGGGTTCTACCACCTCCCTGCAGCCCTCTGCATGGTGGCAGAGCCTCTAACGTGGGTGCTTTTGGAGGACTCCATTCTCTACTCCTCCTGGACTGCCGCGGTGCCCGGGAATCCACGGGGTCTGCACTGGTTACAAGACAGGTATCCCAAATTCAACAGCAAATCACAAAGCCAGTGATCCCAGACTGTGTCCGCCCAGTTAACGTCCCCCAGCAGCTCAGCAAACACCCAAGTCTGTTGCAAAGGCGCAATGTAGGAGGTGGCGATGTTGAGGAATTGAAGTTAAAATATCTTATGTCCACACACCACACCACATGTGTATATATATATATAATTTTACTGTGTGATACATAACAATTTGCTATATTACATAGGCATGCCTGTACATACACACTTATTTCCATATACCTATGTATGCATATATAAATATGTATAAAAATATGTACATGTTATATTCATGTAACACACATGTTGTACACAGTGTAACCAATGCTGTACCCTTTTCAGGACCTTAAGTGGTACATGTACAAGGATGACTCTGTAGCTCTATTTCCCTGAGAGAGCAGCACATCCATCACTGGAAGCTCCAAGTCCACTCCTTTACAATTCCTTATTCCATAGGTTCTCCAATCCCAGAGCCCACCTTGATGGACCCTGCCAAGAGCCTAGAGTTCCCCTGGGCCCTGGCTCTAGTGTCCAGAGCCTAGAGTTCCATTGGCCTTGGCTCTCCATGTGACTCTAGCCCCCTGTGCCCAGGTCCTCTACCTCCTCCATGGGCAGCACAGCCCGGCTAGGGAAAAATTGCTCATATTTGTTTATCTGAAAGTATCTAAATTTCTCCTTCATGTTTAAATAATTTTTCCAGTTGTAGAATTCCTGCTGGATGTCTTAGTTATTTTTCGCATTGTTGAGACAAGATACCCAGCTCCCAAAGTTAAAGGAGGAAAGGTTTATTTAGCTCACAGTGTATAGAGGCTTCAGTCCATAATCGGCTGGCTCCAAAGCAGGGTGGCATGGCAGAGGGGCATCACAGAGAAGAAGCAGTTCATGGTAGCAGAAAACAGAAAAAGCAACAAGCTGGGACCTTAACAGCATCGTTCTGCATAGTTCCTTTTTTCTTTTCCGGTACCGGGAATTGAACTAACGACCTCGCACTTGCCAGGCAAGGGCTGTGCTGCTGAGCTAAATCCCCAGCCCCTTGGTGAATGTTTTTTTTCTTTCCCTTTCTGCCCCTTTTATCTTACCTGGTCTACTCAATGCAAGTAGCACTCATATCCTTAATCGTAGTGCCCTTGAGCCTAGCGCTGAACCATGAATCAATCAATCCCATCATCACACACTCTAGATCCAACCACCTCTCAGAAAGCCCTACCTAGGACCACATGGGGCTAAACACAAGCCACAGTAATTGATAAATCAGAGTCATCTTCAATTAATTTAATTATATCTGCAAAGTCCAATGGGCCATGTAAAGTAATACATTACAGGTTTTGAGGATTAGGACATAGATATCCTTAAAAGCAGAACTCTTCTGCTTACTACATGAGTTTAGCGATTCCTTCTATTGGATACTTCTTATTTCACTAAATTCATTATTTTTGTTCTTCTCTTTAATGTGTTGTTTCAAACTTAAACACTGATAACTTGATGTATGTATTTAAGATTTTTTAAATCTCCTTAAATAGAGTTTTGCTTATTAGCTAGAGGTATATACATGTTCTATTTCTTTTACAATTCTGCTGAAATTTATCTTAAATTTCTATTGCAACTTTTAATTTGATACTTGAGTAATGTGGAAATGTAGGCCTTAATTTTCAGATAGTTTGAAACATCTTAACTTCTTTTATTGCTTTAAAGTCATTCAACACTAACAGGAATACCCACAAATCATCAAATGAAGAATGACCCCATGGAAAGCTGCAAGAAAACATTTAAATAAGCAGGTCACTGAAAGAAAGAAAAAATGCCAAGTGTTTAATGAATATATGAGATTGTTCTCTACAAAGAAGAATTACTCAGATAAATGTCAGTTAAGACAAAGTATCTCCTTAAAATGATCAGAACTGCAAAAGTTCAGCAGAGGAAGACAGCCATTTGCTGCTGAGACAGTGAGAAAAGTGGTATCCACAGTTTATGTTACCACAAAAGGCTTTTCAAATTCATATTCTGTGAATCTCTTAAATTTGACGACTGTGTCAAAGTGGGACTAAGTGGGAAATTCCTTTCTTAGAGGTACGTACAGCAGTTTTCTACGATGGACTTTTGTTATTTTTTATAGATGCGAACAGTCCTAGATTGTATATGAGGAATCTTTGTGCACATATGAAAATACACACAAATGTTAAATTTTTAGTAGGTATATTATAGGGACAAATTGTTGAATACTGTATTCATTCAGCCAAAAATACTTCATGATTAGAACATTGCTGATTTATTTATTTATTTATTTTTTGTTTTTTCTCTTTAAGACAGGGTCTCACTATGCAGTTCAGGCTGGCCTTGAGCTCAGTTTCTAGCCTAGACTGGTCTCAAACTCACAACAATCCTCCTGCCTCAGCCTCCTGAGTGCTGGGATTATAGGTGTGCACTACCATACCTGGCCATTCCTGATTTTAAACAGAGATAGCAAAGGAGTTATTCTTGGGTTACACAGGTTTTATAAATTATAATTACCCGACTGACTGTAATTGTAAAATACTTTTACTAGATGATCTTCATTATAGAAATGTGTAATATGAAAAAGATGCAAATTACAGATTTGATGAAACATTTAACATTACTGAAGTACTCAACACATCTCACGCACATTTACGTTGATGTTATATACACACTACCAGGCTTATTTTTCCTAATCTTCCACAAGCTATTACACTATTCTACTGCTTGTTTTTTCCAGTACTCCAACTTGATGTTACACTTATTTTCATCATACTGTGATGCATCATTATGGTAATGCATCATTACCATTTTTCTGACATTAATTTTTGAAATAGTCACTCAATTTAATGAGAAAAAATAGCAAATTTTAAAAAGAGGAAAAGCAATTAATATCAAGAGTTGAAAAAAAATTGTGTATTTGACTACCAACATATGAGAAATAGTAGAGAGGTAATATTTTGGATATTTGAACAAAAAGTATTTTTCTACTGTTCCATTTAAATAGTTCAAAAATTCTGAGAAAAATATACTTTTATAAAATAGAAAATATAATGATTAAACTATACAATGCTTACAATATATAATTAGTGATAAGAATTAAGGCCATCATAATCAAAGATATATCACTCTTTTGTATCAAAGGACTCAAAGTATATTAAATTAATGTATTGATATTATAATATTATTACTGAACAATGTCAACATTTATTGATGTAGTATAGAATGTCTACAAATATCAAATAATTTATTACAAGATTTCTAAGATAATATTCCTATTCTTATTTCTATTTAACTGGAGGAGCAATGCATCTCAGTTCTTAATCCAAAGCATGTGACACTTATCCAAAAATTATTTTAATAAAACCCACAGAAGTGACTGAATAGTCTTCCTGGATGTGTAAATGTGAGGAAAGAACGTGGTAATAGAAGGGAAAACAATGATTTGCAATTCTATGGAGATAATTGCAAAAAGAACAGCAACTTTTTCACTCTTCACTTCACTCAGCCCAGACTGCCTCAGGGATTAGTGCAGCACCTTCCGGATGTGTCTGGGTGGGGCACGGAGGAGAGACTTGGGCTCCCTGGTTCCTTATTCTCTGGAATTGCCCCCTGCTCTGCTTCCTGGCTACCACAGAGCAAGCAGATTCCCACTGCTGTTGCCCCGTGATGTTCCAGCTCTGGAGCCGGCAGAGCATGGACTGAATCTCCTAAAGCTGTGAGCCCTGTAAACTATTCCCTTCTCTAAATTGTGGATGCCAAGTGTTTGTTCCCACCAATGGGAAATCCTCCAGACACATTCGGTGTTAACCAGTAGTCAAGATTAAATTGTATACTATGTATTACATATAAATTGTTAGCCATATATCAACAACTCTAAAAATATTAGCAATTTTAAAAAGAAGGAAGCCTATTCAATCTCTTTTGTGGGAGCTCAAAAATAAAGCATTCATCCATTTTCAATGGAATGGTAGAATGTATATCTATATTAATTCTCTAAGTATTTTATTCTCCAGAAAATAAAAATAAAATCTATGACACTAAATAAGAATATTTTGCAGTCATTCAGAACTTTTATCTGTGTTTACTTTGGAACGGAAGAATGCACCATGAATGAAAATAAAGGATTATAATTTTCATTTCAATTGTGTACCATAGATAACATATACCTCCTTTTGGTTATTATAGTAATTTATACATATGTACAAACCCATATTTGTGGCTTTACGATATTCCTAGAATATCTACACAATATGTTTGTTTTTGTTTTTTTGTTTGTTTGTTTTTGTTTTTCTTCCGGTACCAGGAATCGAACTCATGACCTTGCGCTTGCCAGGCAGGCGCTGTGCCGTTGAGCTAAATCCCTAGCCTCTATGTTTGTTTTAGAATCACTGAATTAGCTTATATTTTCCTACTACTCTGGCTTTTGTGTACACTGAAATGATTATGTATTTTATTTTATTTATTTATTTTTTTTTGGTTTTTCTCTGATACCGGGAACCGAACTCATGACCTTGTGCTTGCCAGGCAGGCGCTTTTGCCGCTGAGCTAAATCCCCAGCCCCATGATTATGTATTTTAGATAAAGATTAAAAACTTCAATAAATATTTGCTTCAAATAAACTAGCTTTAATAGAAATGAATATTTTACATCCTGAAAATTAAATAAGAAAATAATGTGTATAGAAATGTCAAATAAAAAACTTTGAGGCTTCAAACAAATATTAATGTCAAAGAAAAGAATCATCAGTTAACTATAATAGTTAACTGATTCAATTAACTATAATAGTTTTGTGATTTTACTATAAAAGAGTGTTACAAATGAACACTAAATATGTATATATTGATGGAGTTTAAACTAGATACATTGAGACTTTTTATAATGTTATGGTACAATTATCCCACAAAATATTATCACAGTTTTAAACTAGTAGAATTATTGTAGTATGTTTTAAATCCATGGTGATAAAATTACGTTCCAAAATACTATTTAGGTTGCTTGCACCTTGACTTTTCTGAAATAGAATTCCAATGACAGAATAAACATAAATATGTAATTTCTCCTTGGGAACATTTAGTATTATATTTAAATTAGAGGGGAACCAGATTTGTTGTTATATTGGATTAGTGAAATACAAAACATGAACTATCAAAAGCTATTGGGTGGGGGGGATATAATTTTAACCTGCCATCATAAAAGACGGATTTGTGGTTTTTTTTTTTTTTATTGTTTTTTGTGGTTTTTCAGAGCACTCCAAAGAAGCACAGAAGAGAGCTTTGAGTGAGGTAATTCCAAATTCCTGGAGAAAAGGGAGCTCCCAAGGTGTCCTGGCTCTCTCTGGGCCACTGTGGGGTTGGCATGCTGGCATGCTCCGGGGTACCTGCAGCAGGGACCACCCCAGCCTCACAGGTACTTGGCCAGCGTTTCTCTCCTCTGATTTGATGCGAGCCCTCTTCGGGATACTTCTGTCACCACCAACAAAGTAACTTTCTCTTCCCGGAGCACAGCCGTGGCACCTCTCTCCGATGTTCTGAGATTCCTTGATGTCAGAACATGATGTGCCCTGGAGCAAGGCTGGTAGCTACCCCTGCCCAGGCAGCTGTTATAAAGAAGTGACTACTCATAGCCCTTGAGCTTGTCTCAAAGACATTCTCTTTTCAGAAAGCAACCAGCATTGTACCTGTCAGTTTCCAGAAGGAAACAGGCAAGTCATATGTCCAGGATGAAAATGAAGTAAAACTTTTAGCCTCTGAGTTAAATATTCATTATTGTTCAGCATCTGGCAGGAAGCGTCTTTTGTGTTCTGGCATGACACCATGTATTATTTCCATCTGTGTCATCTAGGCCTCAACCAGTGGCAAGAAATAATCATCTGTGAGGCTTATTTCATTAGAGCAGTATCATTCTCCTTTTATTGGTTGTCTCTGAGGAAGGTATCTTGCCATAAATTGTTGCTCATCCTATATTAGTTCCCTGTCAAAATAGGAAGAAAAGAAAAAAAAATAGGCTTCTTTGTGTCAGCAAGCTATTTAACATGGATTCCAAATTATTCTGACTGCATTGAGAAGAAAATGCAAAGACAAGCAGGTTCATTAAATCTGACAATTAGCAATTATCAGTACCCATTAATCTATTCATGTTGTAGAGGAGGGACACTTAGCGGGTTTATTTTATTAATAAGAATGACTTCAGCCCACAGATCACTGAAAGACCTTAAAGAATGAGTAACAAACCCAGTGGAAAGAAAAATGAAAAACTGAGTCAGTCCTGTCGCTTAATGTCATTCGGATGCAGAGCTGTATAACAAGAAAGTAACTAAATGTAATCCAAGTTCTAGGTGCCATAATTTTATGTATAAAAGTATTATAATCAGATTAAAGTGGGTACTGAGACTGTTTTATTAAGTCTTAGCGAGGCAAAAAAAGACCTTGTTTTCTCATGAAGAATTGTATTGAATGTATATTTATTGAAACTCCAGGCACTGTTGGATATTTCCTTTTCACATCTTTGTGCTTCCCCCAGGGTGGGATCACAGCCCTGGGGAGGGGGCATCCTCAGATGATTGGCAGGTAGTAAAGGGAATGCCAAGTGCCGCCTTGTGCATTGCAGTTCAGAACTAGTGGAATCATTAAGTCTGCAAACACCCATTGATCTCTCCCAAAGCAAGACCCAAACTGCCTTCAAATTTCCACCCCACATTTAATAAAAATGTACAGGATGCAGCTAAGACAGTGCTGAAGGAGAACTTTTTAGCAACAAATACAAACACCAACAAATAAGAAACATCTCAAAATCAACATCTTAAGGTCTTGCTGCATAAAATTAGAAAGGAGGAGAAAGACAAACATCAAGTAGCCAAAGGAAGGAAGTGCTAGAGGAGAAATCAGTGAAACTGAAGACAGAAAAGCAAGAGAAAAAAAATCAGTGGAACTAAAAGATGGTTCTTAGGACAATCAATAAAACTATCAAATCTCTAGTGAGGCGGACATCAAGAAAAGAAGACATGAATCGCTGATATCCAGCACAAAACGGGATATGGCCACAGACTCTGAAGACAGCAGGATGACACAAAGGGTCTGCAGGTCTTGGCTCTACACACACAGCTTTCATACCCAATGGACTATTTCCTGTAAAATGTGAAGTACCACAACTTAACAAATACAACAAAAGTCATGTGCAAAGCCTGAGGGTTATTAAAGAAACTGAATTTGCCATTGAAAAAGTGATGAAAAAGAAATGTCCAGGCCCACTGAAACTCATTAGTGAATTTTTCAAACCGAATCTCCCTTCTTTGGGGTCTTGGTGGTGTTTCCTGGAGGACCAAGCACTGGGGCAGAAGGGCTGACAGAGGTGAGGTTTTTTCTCCCTGTGTCAAGTGCGGCAGAGGGCTGCACCTCATCTGGTGCTTTCTCTGGCCCAGCACCAGCTCCAGGGCTCCTTTGCTATTGGTGTCCACCTTCTTGTCCCCTCAGCGTATGGAGCTAGGAAGTAAGTTCCTGTACACACACACGCACACGCACACACACCTGCACACTTCCATGTCTTTTCACATTATATCAATATTAATAGTTGTAAGACTATGCCTAGACCTTGCCTTCTGATCCAGCACCAGCAGGTTAGTCTTGGACTTACTCATTTCCGTATATACTGTGCCTTCTACATTTTGATCATATCACACTCGGTACATTCCTCACACACTTACTTTCCAGACCCGTTACCTCTAGGCCTCCAAGGCGATTTCCACAGCCAAGAATGCAAGCCACACTCACCACCCTGCAGGCGAGTTACGCTGGCACTTTCTCCACCCCCACACACGCCAGGTAGGCTGGCCAACTGCTTGATCCCAGTCAAGTAGAAGATATGTGAAAATTTTATAATTGCAAATGTACTTAAATGTGTAAAACATGTAAGGATTTGTAGAGTACATAGAAACTGTTTAGTAAATTATAGTGAAAAATATTAAGATTTTCCCATAAAATATTTAACATACTATTCTCAAGGATATATTTATTGAACATAGTTTCTAAATAATATAATTACAGGCTCATAGCCTACAAAATTTATCCTGTTTTCCCTAATAAAATGTGTATTTTTCTGGGTTTAATGCCGTCTTGTTTTCTTTTTATCAGTCCATGTTTGCAGCACACGACATTTATATTCCCACGTGGGGTTGGGGTGCCAACATCACACGTCTTCATTCCTTTTCATCCCCTTCCCTGCTTTGCTCTTCCTTGGCTGCATCTCTGGTCTCCTTCCCCTTTGACAAAAATCTGTCTCCCTACTTTCTATTATCTGTCTTTCACTCTGCTTTTATTTATAATGTGGGTTTCTCCTATAAGAGAAACCATGCAGTATTTAACGTGTGATACTTCACAGGCATGCATACAGAGATTTGTTTAGTTTTTTTTTTTCGGTACCTGGGATAGAACTCAGGACCTTGCACTTACCAGGTAGGGGCTTGTGCCACTGAGCTATATCCCCAGCCCTAAAATACCCCACAAGTCAGTTTTTTTTATTATTATTTTTTTGTACTGAGAATCGAACTCAGGGCCTTGCACTTGCCAGGCAGGCACTTGTGCCTCTGAGCTATATCCCCAGCCTCTAGTTCTTTACACTAAGCAAGGATGTAGATTTAAAAAAATTGTAAGTGACTAGCTAGCTTTAGTTTGCTTTTAGATTGTACTCTGTCAAATACTCACTGTGATTATATATTTTAATTATAAAAGTCAAGAAAAATGTAAACTTTTGTATCAGAAGTGTATTAGTGAAACTTTATTGAGCCTATTCATCTTCAGATAATTTCTATATAAGTTTATACCTCCAGCTCACTATTATAAACTTTATTTTGTTCCACAAAACAAAACAAAAGTATTTTCCATCTTCAAGTCTAGTTTTTGGCCGTTTACTTCAATATAGTAAGTACATTTACAACCTCATTTAAATTGATGTCTAGTAATTCATGTCACTGTTACTAATCTGGATACACGTTCAGTTCTTTTATTTAGCTACATTAGTCAATTACCTGAACATTCCAGGAAACAGAGTTCGGGTGGCCTGTACATTGGAAACCACCAGCAAAACAAAGCTTGACGGTGGGACTGCAAATTGATGCGGTCACTATGGAGATCAGTAGAGAGAGTCCTTAAAAATGGAAATATAGAAATTCCATTTGATTCAGCTATTCTTTTGGGGTGATATCTTCCTAAAAAGGTTAAAGACATCATACCACAGTGATGTCTGTGTCCCTAAGTTTACAGCAGCACAATTCATAATAGCTAAATTTTGGAAACGATACACCCATTAATAGATGAGTGGATAAAGGAAATGTGGTATTTATACACAAGGGAGTACTACTCTGCCATAAAGAAGGATACTTTTAAGGTTTTTGTGGGAAAATAGATGTTCCTTGAGACCATAATGTTAAGTGAAGTAGCGTACAAGTTTGAACATCGCATGGTTTCTCTTATATAAAAAATTAATATATAAATAAAGTATGAAATAAAAGATGAAAGAGCGAGATTACTGTGGTCTAAGTATGTCTCTGCTGTAGGTTTCTAATTTCACTCCAATACAAAATGAGCTCACCTTGCAGAATTTCCATTTACCTAGCTATGTTATGGTTTTTACTGTTGCTATGAGCATGATCTGTTTTTTAATTTAAAAAACAAATAAATTTCCAGAACAGGAAAAATCTATGAAAATAGAAGATAGTTCCGTGGTTCCTTAGTTTTCATAAGGGAGGGTTGGGGCACTGCTAGCTCGTGGAGAGAGTGCTTTGTTTTGTGATAACAAAAGTGATCTGAATTTGGCTGTGGTCAGAGTTGTAGAAGTCTGTCACTGTGGTAAGGTGTACTGACTCCTACACTTCAAGTGTGCGAATTGTATAGTGCACAAATTTTAGTTCAATGAGTTGTTATTTTTTTAAAAAATCTTTTCTTCAGTCTCTGGATGATTCCTCAGAATTACGGAATGGACAAAAATAGTTTTGTATTGTAAAATCAACAATGGGTAGTTAATTAAGTAGTTTCACACTGTTTGTAGATTACGACCTTATAACCATGAATTATTAAAGCAACTCTGCAGGGTTAAACTAGTTCATGCCTTAACTGCTGAAATTTTCCTTCCATAGAGTGCTTCTGACCAAGGTAGTGGGAGGAAATTCGTTCTGAAGATAAAAGCTCAATATGCTGTTTTGCTATTAAGGATGATTTAATGTCTAGTAACTTAATATTCCTCCCACACCCCAAGACTGAATGATATCACAGGCCTTTTGATTAAAATGTTTACAAATAGTTTTTTTTGAAGGTGGTTTGCATGAATATCTCAAGTAGTAAATGTCAATAAATCTCTGCACTGTTCTAAGAGTACACCATAACTAATTGGATAAATCACTATGTTTTACAAAGCAATTTTAGACTCTTAGATTTACAATGCACCAGAGCTGGTTTCTTATTTAAGTTTTCCATTATAAGACAAATGTTTATAAACAAACACGAAGACCTGAAATAATGCCGATAATACATCTGGCAGAACAAGAGGTGCTTAAAGAAAAGAAATTAAATCTCATTTGAAAATGCTCCCAAGTTTGCAGCTTTGGCTCGTGGTTCATATATCATTGTATATCCAAATGGTAGAATTTGCACCATGCTGATTACTTGTTTGCTTTTCTTTCTCCTCCTCTGGGCTGTGCCTTGATCATTTTGGAATATACTAATGGTAAACACATTTTAGAAAGTACATCATCAATATTAAAGCACATTGTAGAGAAGTGTTCAAAATATAGGACTACCAAATTAATCCACTAGCAAGCATTGATTTTGCGCAAATGCTAGGTCATTTGGGGATAAGACATAAATGATGATTTTTGTGTTTACCATAAGCATGAATATTGTATTTGAGAAATTCAGCTAGCTCACTGCTATACTTTCTTGGTTGGAATCTCAGTGGTACCCCTTCCTAACTGTGTGCATTTTTTATATGTGTGTGAGTCACTTTTTTGAAAAGTAAAAACTGGGGAAATAAAATTACCTACATCAATAAATTAACATATATTAAGCATATCATGAACAAGGAACTTTATCATTTCTTGGAAAATAGATCATTTGGGTCACACGATTTAAATTAATACTGTAAATAGGTATTCATCAATATTGCAGAAATTTTTCTTGGTCCCCATCTTGTGTAACAGAGCCTTATGAATTAATCTATTTTAACTGATAACCGTTTCTCCGTTTTACCCTGCATTACTACTGCTGTGGCCCAGTTGTCCTGATCTTTTACCTACTAATAATGTAAACTATACTTTCTGTTGGGGGTACTGGGAATTAATGTAAACTATATTTTATATTAGAGTATTTTATATATTATTTACCTTCGCTTTCATTAACACCCCCTTCATGTTTCAGACTTGCCTGAGGGTGTAGGATGAGGAAGGATGACTCACAGGTTGACATCATGCTGAGATATTATTCTGAGCTCCTAAGCTCCTTGCGTATTCATCCACTCCCTCATAAATCCATGCAATAAACATGCACTTGTCAACATTTGTGGATCGTATCCTTCTACCTTTGGGGAACAAAATGGTAAATAACACAGAGGAGGGTCCTACCTTCAAGGTGCTTATATGAGACGGAAATGAGGACAAAGCTATACGATACTGAGGGACAAGGTCTTATACTGCCCTCTTCCTCGCAGGCCCCAGTTCCACCTTTAGCCAGTCTCACTCTAATTGCTTTCCTTATAATCATTCCTATGCTAATCTTGCACTCCTTTGTCTCTTTCTTCATTTTCTTCACGGAATTTTAATAAAGTTCCCACTAGAGCCTGGTGATGGTCCATTCTGATTTGGAAAGATTCAGTGCTTATTTTGTCCTGTGATCTCGCTTTCCCTGTGGGTGTCACACACCTCGAACTTCAGTGTGTGAGGGAACAAGAGCGTGAAGGTACTGTGCGCACTTGAAGCAGCTCCTTTCAGCAGGAAGCACTGAAAAATCTTCTTGGAAATAATTCTCCTCCAGCATGATGTTGGTCTCAGTCCATTTCATGCACTGTGCAGATACTCACATGATCTGGTCTAAGGTCTTCCCAAGACATAGTATAAATCCACTATATTAACTGAAGTTTAGATATTAGCTAGCTTCAGTGTCTTCCAAGACCTTAATAATAAAAGGCTAAAAATGGCTACAATTGCCTTTGTTCCAGCTGATAATAGTTATTATACATCTCCTCCAACATTTAGCCTAGATTCCCACTATCTTTGATCAGTGTTGCTTTTCTGTTAGGAGAGCCCTGGTTTCCCCTGAGGAATGTAACAGGGCCTTAGTTAGTATCCTACCCTTTGCAGACATTGGTTGGTACAATCGTATAACTCCATTATCACCAATAAACCACCATTATTTAACAAGTCCTCAGTAATAATCTTGGTCAACCTCTCCACTATAGTAGTGTCTCTTTGCCTGTGAGACCCTCACCATGAAGACCACACAGTGATCATGTGGAAGTACAGTATAGTGTCAGGGGCAAAATCATTAGGATTCTTGGTGGAACTATGTAAAGGTAGGAAGAAGGATGCATTATCTAGCAGACCCAAAGGATGGGATGACTAATTATACACCTGGGACACAGGTACTTACAAGAAGATGGGCCAGTTTCACTTATCATTATTCCATTTTTAGACTCACATATTGTAATTATAGATAGAGCTACAATGGATCTACTTCTGGCAGACACTGGTAATTTCATTACCACATATTCTACACCACCTATTCTACACATAGAACCAAAATCCTTGATGTGGTGTGTTGAAGCCCAACTGACTCATTAAGTAGGTCTTTCAAAGTACACGTCCAGTTCTATGAGACTGGGTGCTTTCACACAGGTTGTGTCTTGCAAAACCAGGTCTTCTGTGAGCAGGCATCCCCCAAGCCCGTAGCTGTCTTTAAGTTGTACCTATGGATGGCAGATCGCTAACATCCTGCTCAGACTTGTCGGACACATAGGACTCAGAAAAAGTATGTTATATTTAGTTACAGTTCATGAGAGTGGACAATTAAGGATTAAAATTAGCAAAGGTGGAAAGAAAAACACAGAAGAAGCAGGTGTGAGCTTGTACATGTCCCTTCTGTACTGAAATCCCATGGGATGCAATTAATTCTCTCAGAAATGATGTAACAACACAAAGCATTATTAATGTGGGAACTGAGCCATGGTGTTCAGGGTTTTCATGGAAAGTTGATGGGTCACTTATAGACATGTGGCAACCCTACGGAGGACCTCAGCTACTCACCCCAGAGTAGAAGAAGGTACTCACCACAAGTCTGGTCTTTGGGATCACTGTATCTGGTCACAAGGGTGAGGTGTGGCCTGTTCCTTAAGCATACAAATGAGCTCTTCCTAGCCAGACTATTGCAAAGGCCCATGGGCAATTTCCTGGGACCTGCCAAGGGTCAATCTTGAAGTCAGGTTTTTCTTCCAAATATGTGAGGTTTGGGCATCTGCAGCCCGCTGCGTTAACCCTTTCTGCACAGTCTCCTGAGGTTTCAAGCTGACAGATGCTCAAGGTAACAGAGGAGTCGGGAATAGGGGACAGAGACCACACAGACAAGATGATATAGCAGAGTGGAGTTAGTCAAAAGCAGCCCAGAACCGCGCACTCCCATAACAGCTGAAACGAGAGGCAGGAAGAAATTTCAAGCCAGAGAACGAGAGACCTAAGATACAGAGAACAAGAGAAGGGTGCGAAATTACCAAATCATCACTAGGTGTGCACAACTCTTTTCCGGTTCAAGGATCAACACCATCTCTGGCTATCCTGAAGAAACAGAAGCAGGGTGATGAGGAACAGAATTCCAAACTCCTTTTAGTTTTCCTAGGATCCCAGGGAAACTTCCCTCAAGGCTTCTTTCTGTCAGTGTCTTCGTAAATCCTGCAACAGTCAGACTGGAAATTAATCAAGTAGGAAGCAACCAGAAATTGTGCTGCTCAGCATATTGATAAGAACTAGAATAGAATGTGCCAACATATGTTTAAGCAGATGATTAATCATTACTATATGATTTGGGGTTTTTATTTTAAGGAGAAAAGAAAACAAAATAACAAGAAGATGTGTTTTTTTTTTGTGTGTGTGTGTATGTGTGTGTAACTTCTTTGCTTGAGAGTGAATGTATGGCCATTTCACAAACAGAAATAAAGGCACATTTCACAGATTGAAGTGGACGATGCCTGCTGTAAGACATTTGAGCCTTCAGGTGATACAAAGCGGAGGCAGGGGAGCTTGTAGGCAAAAATGAACAGAAAATGTAGGCTCAAGTAGAAAGTGAGTCATGCAACAAAACTCACAGTTTGCAGCAACAACTTCTAAACCAACAGTGGCTGGAGTGTCTTTTGTTTCTGTCTCCATGTAAGACAAATTATTCCAGAGACCTAAAAACTCTGTTGAGTTTAACAGTTTTTGCTGGTGACCTCAATATATGGCGGTTATAAAACATTCACTACAGCTGCCCAGGGGCTACCATGAAAGAGTTTCCAGAGTGTAAGATGTTCGTGTGGATACCACCTGTATGTGTTTCTCATACCATGAACACAAGGCCTCAGAAGCTCTTCTGCTGCATGGTGCCACCCAACACTTACTCTCACTCTCAGACACATGTAGGTAGAGCTCTTGGAAGAGGTCATCTAGTACTTCTGCACACTGCTGAGGAGTGTAAGTATTAGTATGTTCTTGGTGCTATTTTATATGTAATTGCCACTCTGCGCTGTCACTAATTTCATTTTTGTACACTGTTGTATCTAAAATAAATTCATTTTTCTTGTTCTGTGTTTAAAGTGCTCCATTATTCATTCTGAATGGAGGCAAATTTTAAATATGGATCTGACGTGTGCTTTGCTTCCTCACCCTTGCTACCTCCTGTATATGTTCCTTTCCCAGCTTCCTGTCTTGGCTCTTCCTATGATCAGCACTTATCTTTGGCTTCTGTAATAGTGATCTTCTAGGTTTTTGTGTACTTGCTAGTCTCAGAAGACCTCGTACACCTTTCCATATCATAGTCAATCCTGAGGCTATTACAACCACACTCTGTCCTGTCTTTATTCAGTCTATGCTCTGAGCTGTCTACTCATGATGTTCACAGCCTACTCAAGGCACTGTCTGTATAAGTGAGCCTTGTACAGCATAGAATGCCTTCTCTTTGTCATGAACTCTAAGCTTCATTTAAACATAAGTTAAATATCTGGTAACAAATACTTGTGTTCCTTATCCCCCTTTTTTTGGTGGTACTAAGGACTGGAACTAGGGAACTTCACATTGAGATATATCCCTACTCCTTTTTATTTTTGAATTTTGAGATAGAGTCTAACTAAGTCACTAAGTTGCCCAGGCTGGGCTTGAACTTGAGATCATCCTGCCTCTGCTTCCCAGAGTATTGGGATTACAAGTCTTCACCACCACACTTGGCTGCTTCCCTTACTCTTCATTCGAGACCAGAAGCTCCTCATCTGCTGCAGCCGTTGTTCTCTTTCGGCATTCATACCCAGCAGCCAGTCTGTGCTGCGATTGTTCTTTTCCATTCTTGGAACAGAAGGAACACACTGTGTTCATCTCTGTCAGGACCTTCACAAACGCTACAATTGGCAGTGGTGTTTCCCCAAGGACTCCTGTGTTAAAAGCTTGGTCCCAGCCTGTGGTGTGAAAGAGACGTATTGGGAGCTTGGAGGGGTGGGGTCAGGTGGAAAGAAGGTAGATCATGGATGTCATGTACTTGAAAAGTTACTTGGCCTCCAGCTCTTTCCTCTCTCCCTCTCTCTCTCTCTCTCCCCCACTCTCTCTCTCTCTCTCTCTCTTTCTCCCTCTCTCTCTCTCTCTCTCTCCCCACCCCAGCTTTCTCCCTCTCTCTCATTCTCTCCATGGCCACCATAGGGAGCATGTCCCCTGCACCATGTGCTTCCACCATGATGTCCTGGGCTGCCACAAGCTCAAACCAGTAGTGTCAAGCAACCATGGACAGAAACCTCTGAAACTATAAGCTGAAATGAAACTTTCCTTCTTGTAAATTTATTATCTCAGGCATTCTGTCACAGTGACAGGGTGCTGACTGACATGACAGAAACTTGTTGGTATCTCTGGTTCTAGTACATCATGAAAAATAGCTCTGCAGTGGATTTGGTCCACATCCTGACACATAGGAACAGGGTAAGACTTACAGTTCTCGAACTCTGCGAATTCACTGAGCCATGCTGCAGAATTTTCAAAAAGGAGAATCAAAGTTATGCCCTAATAAATTAGCATGTGTGCAACCCATGCTACTGAAACAATTTTAAAGCCAGCATCTCCCTACAAATTTCAGTGAGGGTTAATGTAGGGGTTACTATCACCGCTTTAAAGACGAAGGAACTGAGATATGAAGAGGCAAATGAATAATAATATGACCTTTAAGATGCAATTCTAAGTTATTTTTGCTCATGTCAGCATCTGGATGCTTAATGTAGTCAAGGAAAATTTGGGGAAATTATAGTCAGATGATATTTTCTGTTGGGTCAGCAATTTTCTAGAGCATTGTATTATACTATTAACTCATATTGTATTCATCCTTGCTACACTATAAACATATGGTTATTAGATTTAGAATATTATTAGCATAAATGCAATCTCAAGTAATGTGGAAATTAACATGAGAAAACTCAGAATCAGCCAAGGAATGCTCTCTTTGCTTGGGCTCAACTGAAATGTTGCTTATTAGCATAAAGGAGGAAAATAAGAGATTAGCACTGCAGAAATAACAAGACAGCCATGTTGTTTATGGGGCAATAGCAGTGTAACAATAAGAAGAAACTGACCCTTTGATGGCCGTTAAAAGTGTCCTTTACAGTTGTATTTCCGAAGCTCTTGAGTTACATTTGCAACATTTTGGGCCAGCCCTTAATACAATTTTTAAAAAACTATTCTGATCCTTTTTTATGTCCTTGCAAAGACTGACTGTCCAAAGGCAAGAATTCAGAAAGAATATTTTATCTTCTAGACTGTTGCTCAAAACCATTCTAGCACCCACTGACCTTGTCTAGCATTCTGCAGACTTTTCAGAAATGAAATTTTATTTTATTGCACTTTGCTATAAACCTGATTCTCTCTTCCCACTACAAAAACAATTCGGTGGAATCCTAAGTGGGTAAACTATGAAACCAGGAGCAGAGTGACTGATGGTCCCAATGAAAGAACAGGATTATTTTTAGAAAATAAATATTATGCCGATCCCATTATCAATTTTATTTGACAAGAGGGAATATAGGTAGAGACATCAGAAAGTAGGAAAGAATGTCCTGAAATTATTGAAAAGACATACTGTTGACTTTTGTCATGAGTCAGTCTGGGAGGTACTCCCGGCACAAAGTTAGATGCCAGAAAGTAATAAGAAGAATAAGGAAAATGAGTAACTTTCAGATCTTTCAGAAAAAATGGTAGTTAAGCAGACAGACACTTGACAACTGAGAAACAAAGGGTGTGATAATCAATGACATCAAAATTATTACTAAATATGGAGAGTTTGTAAGTTATCTCTGCACAAGAAGTCATTTTTCCACATATATTATCACATCATTCAAATTTAAAGAACACTGTGGGTAGGGAGAGTCACACTCCTCCTATGAACTCAACACTGAAGTACACAAACAGAGGCCAGGTATGCTCAATGGCCAAAGAAGGTACAGTACCACGTACAAAAGGTTCTCAGAATTTGAAACATTTCTCCTTGGCTATTGATCAAAAGGCCAAAGAAGGTACAACATCACACATGAAGCTTTTTGCTACTTGGAGAAATTTTCTTGGTTTCTTGACTGTCATTTTAAAATTGTTTTGTCAGTTCTAAAATGTTATTTTGTTTCTTGTCAGTTTAAAAGTGTTTTCAACCCTAACAGGTTAGGAATGAAAAGATTTCACTTGCCAGGTGGTTCCTGTATACTCTGCCCTGTGTGAGAGGTCTCAGATATGTGGGCAACATTGAGTTCCACCAGCACACAGCACTGTCAGAGAGACAAGGTCTTCTGGGAGAGGGATGCGGCACTGCACAGAGGAGAAACATCACTTGTCCACTGGTCTGGATGGTCTGGAGGATAGCACTGGGATTCTGAGGATAACATTTCAACCGTGAACCTAATATGGTGGTGCACATCGGTGGTGCTAGCTACTCAGTAAGCTGAGGCTGGTGAGTTCAAGGCCAGCCCGGGCATCTTACCAAGACCCTGTGTCAAAATGTAGCATCAAAAACTAAAAAGATGAAAAGAAAAAGGAATTGGGAATGTAGCCCTGCAGTTAAGTGCTTGTTCAGCACGTGTGAGGCTGGGCTTCAATCCCCAGTATGAAAAATAAAATCACTTTCTCATTGGTCTCTTCAGTTGTAAATCACGGATTGAGTTAACCAAATATTTTCATTACAAAAAATCATTCGTTTTTTGTTTTGATTTTTTGTATTTACCAGATGTCTATATACATCTTATTTCATCTCTGTTTTTTATTAGTGTATTTGCAATACATAATAATGACATTTAGACTGGCAAACTTGTACACATACACATTGTACCTTAATCGTTTTAAAGTGTTTGTATTCAGTTCAGTATGGGTAAAGGTCAGCATGTAAGACTTTTAGCTTTGCCTCTGAAATATTTGCGCTCGTTCCTTTTCTGTCCTCTGTATCTTACGAAGCCATATTCCTGTGCTGTCTCACGAGTGAGGCAGACAATGCATCCGCAGAAGGAAATCTCTCTCTCTCTCTCTCTCTCTCTCTCTCTCTCACACACACACACACACACACACACACACACACACACCCAGAGACACATATAGATAACCACGTGGACACACACATCTAAATCAGACTGTAAACTTTACTTCAGGGCAAACAAAAGCTGTGGTATCTGATTTTCTTTTCCATTTGGCGGTGCTAGTTACATAAACGAGCCAAGGTGGCCTCTGTAGATGGATCTTGTGCTGCCTAATTCTTCACAGCATGTAGACCTGTTTATTCATGAGTCCGCTGCCACCGAACTGCAATTGTGTACACCCCATGGTTTTAAAGGCAGGCTAAAGAAAAGGATTTCAGCCAGTTAGAGCTCACTCGTTTTTCACACCTCCCCGCCAATCCCGGAGACAGGGTCTCCATGAGGCCTCTTGGAGTCTCCCCGCCACCGGCTGTCCGGCTCTCAGGCTGTGAGAGGTCACGGTGCTCACATTCCCATTCGGACACCCAGACTGGCCTCTCCCGTACTCCTGCCCTGTGCCCAAGCCTTACCCCACTCTCACCTGCACCCCTGCACGCACTGCAGGGGTAAATGAAGTAAGGGACTCAGTCCACCTCCTTCATACTTTCTGTGTAGCGGTCCACTGTGTTCTGGCGAGGGCATTCTCACTGACTTATTTCCGGCAAGCCTTATCGCTGTGGGGACGGCATCACCGCACCTTAACAAATAAGGAAACTGGGGCCTACTGAAGGAAGACTTCCTCCAGCTGGGGAGGTGGGTCACTGGACCAAGGAAAGGGGAAAAACAGCCTTGAAGTCACAGTGTCCTGTGCATATAAAGCGGGACCCAGAGACTTTTTACCACGAGGGCTGTGACTCAAGTTCTCCCTGCAGGGGCCACTTCTCAGACACCCTCTCCCACCTCAGCCTCTTCACGTTTCCAAGTCTCCGTTTCTTCACCTCTTGAAACCTCTCCTAGACTTTTTTAAAGTCCCTGCTTGCATGTAGAAAAGCACTGCGGTTTCTTCTAATTTTGAAATGAAACTGAGAAGCAGTTTCATGTGTTACAGGCATCACGCTACGGAGATCAAAGTGTTTCAGTGACAAAGTGCAGCGCTGATACGCAATTATTTGTGCTGCGATGATATTGGGAGCACGAAGAGTACGAGTTCATTCTTTGTCATCCAGATGGAGATTGACCACGTCTCTGGAAAGAAAGATGGACAGAGATCAGGCGGCAGAGGCAGAACCTCACGACTTCTCAGTGGTCTGCAAGAAGTGTGCAGCTGGGGTGAGGGTATATGGCTACAAGCTCAGCACGCTAGGAAGCTGAGGCAGGGAGATTTCAAGTCCAAGCCCAGGCTTGGCAACAGGGCAAGAGCGTGTCTCAAAACATTAAAAATGATAAAAATTAAAATGGCGGGGGATGAAGCTTAATGAGAAAGCCAAAAAGACAAGGAAGAGGAGAAAAAGAAAGAGAAAGAGGAGAAGGATGAGGAAAAACAGAAGGCAGACAGAAGAGGCAGAAGGCTTTCTAAAACAGTTGCATATCTGCAACAAGAGCCCATTTTTCCTCTCTCAATGCAAAAAAATTCAGTAAAGTGCAAGAATCAAAATGATTCCATGGTTTACACAGCACTGTATTTTTCTTCTGCCATGTAGCAGCACAGGTTAACATATCTACATATGTATATAGATATATATGACTTTTTAAAGAAAGTAATAAAGAAGAAAATTAAGAAATATAATGCAGTGTTTGTAAAACTAAAGCCTTCCTAACACAGATTTTCCCCTAATTAATTTTTTTTTTTTTCAGGACGGCTGTGCCGTACGTCTCAGGCACGAGTGAGAGGAAGTAGATAAAAGCTGAATTTCCAGCTGTCGCTGCAGTTATAAGGCTTCATTCCACCAGATGCATGATTAGGTAATTTACGAAATAAGGAAAGAGGAAGTTGTACTTTATTTAAACCATGAGTTTTAGGAGAATTTTCTTGAGAAACTGAAGAACCTGAGAGAACAACTTAAGATTTTCCTACAGAGTCAACCAGGGGTACGTCTACACCAGTCTTTTGAAGTGCGTGTATGTGTGGGGTTTAATGCCTGCATTTTAAAGAGATCCTTGAAGTGGTATTAAAGAACAAATTTGGCTCCTGTGGGAAGGGCTATTCCAACCCTGAAAGCACACTCAGAACAGCCAGTAATTACCAGTGAGCTCCCTCACCCGTCTTAGTTCAGACTCAGCAGACACACCTGAAGTCCTCATAAAGAGATTGGCTTAAAGTACTATCTATCTTGTGAACTGCATGACAACAGAAGGATGCATATCTGATGTGGATTCTGTTAAGTCAGAGTTTTATCACTCAAGTTTTGATTTCAAAATTTTTTCCCAATAAAATATATCATCGTGCATGAACTTAATAAATGCTCCAGCACAGAGACGCAATCTCCTGAGGGCCCCACCTTTTCAGGGTGCAACTGCACAGGGACAGCTATATGCAAAGGTGGAATTTTAACAGGTGACATGGTTAGTGGCCGCCTCTCTGCCATCTGCTGATATCTGGCCTGTGTGACATCAAACAGGCTAAATCTGCTCCTACCTCCTTCTCCTTCTCTTCAGCCTCCATCACAGGCACCCACTTCACTGGATGTCTTCGCAGTGGCCCACTGCCGTATCCCCTGGACAGTTTCATGTTCTCCTAAGTCCACAATGGCCATGTACGCTAATGGTTTCCAAGTCACTGAATCACCCATCTCCCTTCCATTGCTGGATTACAGGAAGCACCCATATTCCCTTTCCTAGTATTCTAATATTTATGGCTGAGTCCATCACGGAAGGGTTAGGAAAGGGACAGAGAAAGAGGTTTTGTCCCAGTGCAAATATCAGAAGTGATTTTTTTCCACCTCCTCCTAAAATTGGGGTCTCGTTTATGTTTGCAGTTGTTTTAGTTATATATGTGGTGTTTGGATATATACATGCTGTTTACTCCATTTGGTGGAATAACTACTGGCCAACTTGTAACACCCAGCTGAATTGAATCAGTGTGGTGCTGGGTGTGGAGGGCCCCCTGAGGATTGTTGCCAACAGCATAAAAGGAGAACTGCAGCTTGTCACGCTGGTTTTTCTGATATGAACTCAGCTGTTCTCATTGCTAGAGGAACTCACATCCTCACTGTCATGGAGGATGACTGCAGTTCTCCTTGGGGAAGTTCTGGTCCTCACCTTGAGCATCACTTCCTGGCTCCAGTGCAGCTCCCTCAGCCTGCTGGCACAGATCCTTCATCCCGCTGGCACAGACTTTCTAGCTTCTACTACTGACCTTTGGGCCTTCCCAGTGCAGACCTTGATACAGACTTGCATGAGACATGGTAATGGGCTCCTGGCCTCCAGCTGGACTTGTTGAGGACATTGCTATGAGATCTAGGAGAATTTTCTGGAGAAACTGAGGATTTCTCTGGATCTCTGGGTCTCTGTGCATGAGTGTATTTCCCGTACTCTTCTGCATTTGACTTTTTGGGTGAATATTATAAATTAATCCTATAAATTATGTGTCCTGTATTAAATTTATACCCTTGCAAGCCCTGACTACAACACTGCACCTAGAATACATTTCCTACTTACTTGTTGATTAGCATTCATCCTGTAAATACCTTCTTGTGTAATACTTAATAACTCATCTATTATGGCCACACAATAGATTAGTAGGTGTACGTCTTCTGCAGCCCATACACCCTGCGTGGAATTGTCTGGGTAACTGCATATTTTTGATTCGAGTTGTTTGACTATTTGATATGCATAACTACATTATATTCACCTTAATATCCCAATGACGATAATAGTTTTTGAATAAGAAAACAGTTACTAAGTACTACATGAACAAATAAATTATATAATAGAGCACAATGAGAATGTTGACAAATGAGGCTAGCTACCAGAGACATTCTTTTGTGGGAAGTTAGTTTCTTCTAGATATTTACGTGTGCCCTTAGGAAATGATAATTATCTGCAGAATGTGGTTGGGATATAGAGAATTTTTTTTTAGTCCTATTTTAAAATAAAATGATACTTATTAGAATGACATTTGTGATTACTTATGGAACGTGGCTATTCATTCTACATGTTCACTGCAGTGGATTAAGAAATGCCTAACAGTTTAGGAAAGCGCACTCCTCTGTGTGTCCTGATGAGTTAGGGTGGAGTGGCCTGGAGGACTATGTCTGGTCCCTCACTCGGTTCTCTTTGGCATTGTTCCCAGGCTCTGCTTTCTGGACACCATGAATGAAGTGGCTTTGCTCTCTTGTGACCTTCCACCCTGATGGCTCTGCCTTGGAGCTAGCTGTCCATGGACTGAATCCCCAAGTCATGAGCTAAATGAAACATTTCCTCCTTTAAACTGTGGGTGTTAGGGGTCAGGTACTGTGCCTGAGCCATGCGGCAGCTGACAATATAGTAAGATAGGCGTGATCACTGGGAAGCCTCACAAGGTTCCTCTGTCCAGTGAAGGATCCTTTCAACATGCAGTGATTCATCATTTTCTGGAAAGGGGCAGAAGTGAGTAATCACCTTAATGGCAGTTGATCAGGACACCTTCTAATGTTCTAGTTAACACGTGAGCAAATACTTCTTCTCAGTGTACCAAAGGGGGTTTCAGACAGTGGGTAAAATTTGAAGCAGTCCTTGAAAAAACGTTGGCATGAACAAATAACAGAGGATGATACTGGAAGACATTCTTGAAAGGAAAGCGAGTGGACTCAGTAGTGTAGGAAGAACCACAGGATTAAGGCATGGTGCATGAGCAGGTCAGTGTGATGATGTGGAAGAGGCATTGTGTTGACAGGAGGGAAAAAAGACAGGAACTAAATTTTAGGTCTGCCTAGGGTGCGTGGGGAGGAGGTCTATTTTTACTGCCACCCTGATTGCATGGAACAGTCTCTGAGATTTTACTCTGTACCCAAGATAAAAGAATATTAAACTATTGCCTATAGTCTCTTACTGGGTCAGACAAGACACCTCTCCTTTTATGCTTATTCTGAAGGTGAGGAGATGAAGGTGTGGTCCACATAGGGCGCTTCCTCTATGTTATTCTGCTGATATATAGCAGTCAGAAGGTCAGGTCAGTGCCCTAGATTACAGCCACATTTTGAAGACTTTTACTCATTCCATCCTTGGGAATGCTCCTGGAGGGTAGCAATTTGCCTGTCCCTGGATGGCGCTAAACCTTCCCTCCAGAGCAACTGTCCCCTTAATGTTCACTAAATTCGTATGTAAAAGCCAAAAGCCCACCATCACATGGACAATTCGGCGACTCAGCTGGAGGGATTTTCACTCTGCTGTCTGTAGACCTAAGATTCCCCTGACCTCTGAGTCACCCTCAAGTGCCACAACATCATGAGGAGGTCTTCTCTGACCACTCGAATCTTTCTTGGTTATCGTGGAATATGCATACACACAGTCGTAAATGCACTTAATGAATGTTGGGTTTCTAAAACCAAATTACTTAACAGGGATATGATTTGGAGAAAGTCATGCAGATTGAAATAACAGATGGAACTGCAGGCAGCTGGGTGCAGCACTCTGCCTGCAATCACAGGCTCCAGCATTTAAGGAAATAGACCTACACCTGTCTTGTCTTAGCTTTCTTCCACTGATGCCACTTTCCCTAAGGTTAATGTTATAAGTGATGCTTCTTTCATTATGTTGGTTACTTATTCATCATAAAAGTAATGAGATGTGGCCATCTGTATGTAAAACTGCTGTGGTCTGGGAGTGGTTTGTGGTCCCTCTGGAGTCCACGTTTCAGGGGCTCGGTCCTCAGGATGGTGGTACTGGGAGGTTTTGGAATCTTTAAAAGATGAGGCTCATGGTACAGCCTTGGGTCAGTGGGGTAAAGAAGTAAGGTTGTTTCATGGGACCCCTTGGTAGAGCTCCAGGAAGCCTTATGAAGCCTGAGCCTGGCCTTAATCCACTCTCTCTGCTTTCTGGTCTAAGAGAGGACGAGTCCTCCTGCATCTGTAGTGCCTCTGCTGTGGCCACCTGGAAGAGCACGGAGCAGTGCTGGCTGTACTTATTCACGGCATCAACTTGACTGGACCTAGGATTGCCTCGTGGATTGGTGCAGTGCTGTGATGATTGACGTGTGAGCTGCACAGTGAGGAGGGAGACCACCTGGTTGTAGGCCTGGATGGAATGAAAAGCAGAGTCTTCTTGTTTTACTTTTTCTCCAGTCTTCACCATCAGTTTTGGATGTTTGTCTACAGTTCCCTGCAGCTTCCACTGCAGACTCCTCAGCCTTCTAATGCAGATCCTTTGGCTTTCCTATGCTGAATTGCACCAGTGAGCTCCAGAGTTTTGATTCTCCACCTGACCCTCTGGCTCTCCAGTGCGCAGACCGCTGCTTTGCATTCTTCAATGCCTGGCTCTACAGGGTGCCATTTGTAAGTTTCCTTAGTAAATCCTTTGTATGTGGTATGCTCTTTCTGGTATCAAAGCTTCCTCTAGCAAACCCTAACTGATACAGTGCTATGCAGAACAACTTTGCCAAGATTCTAAATTCAACAAAGCTGCTGGCTCTGAGTGGCCCATGGCATGTGCCACAGTGGATCAAGGAGGGACATGGGATTAAGATTGGTACTTGGAATCCTGTCACCAGGAACACAAGACTAAGGTAAAGGCTGGCTTTGCAATCTTCCTTCTGTTGTTCTGGTGGTGAAGAACTTTACTAGCCAGTATGGCATGGAATGATCTGTTTGTATGATGAGGAAATGACTGACCTGGGGAAACTTTAAGTGTGACATTCCACTGTGTTCATGGGTCAGCCTGGAAATATTCCTAACATGCTCACCGTGGGCTTGCACTGTCAAATGTGTACTGTTTTCACTTCTCATGAGTTCCCAAACTGTCTCATTGTTAGCCATATCCTCACTGTCCAGCAATTGGTCTACCAAAAGTATGAGGATGATGGTAGAGGCAGGACTTACAATACTCACAGCACTATTAAGTGTCAAAGAGTGATTATGCGCTTGCAAGGAAATCCACTGTACAATGCCTGTACCTGGAGGATCCTTCCAGGATGTGAGACCTATGTTTTTCATAAAAATCTTCCCATAACTCTTAGCCCTATATAGCAGCCATTTATTGAATGCCTGCTACATTCTTGGTGCTGTATTTAGTATTTTACAAATCTCATCTCATTTTATTTGCTCAATGACTCAGAGGCAAATCATTTGCGATTGTATACATAGAGCAATGTTGGTGAAAATGTCCCTCCTGATACTGAGCTGAAGATGCTCTTTCCTCCAGCAGTCCCTGGACGCCTAGAAGCAAATGGGATGGTCAGAAATGCAAGTGGATGAAGCCCTCATGGCAAGGGAAAGCTCTGGGAAATGAAGTTCGACAGGAGCAGGCTGAGTCCACGTGGCAGCCCTCTTCCCAACTGCTGTGCAGTATTGATGTTACAGGGGGTGCCTACCTCTCAAGTCCCACCATTATGCTACTTAAGTCTGAATTAGAACCTGCAGCAGTACAGGAAGAAGGGATGGCACAGTCTATGATGGATGTTGGTACTTCCCAGGTTATAGTGTTGTATTTGTTTAGTTCTCCAGAAAAAAACCAACTCATTCATCATATACCTTTGGGCAGATTAGAGTTTAGTCTATGAGGTCCTTCAAGTCATGGAATCTACTGAAGAATGGACAGGTGGGTGATTCCCAGAGACAATCAAAATAGGTCAAGTCTACAGTTGAGCTCAGCAATGGCTGAGTTGTGGTGTCTGCTCCCCAAGTACTTCCATGACAACTGTTCAAGTTCTCCGACATGACCACAGAGAAGGAGGAGCTGAGAGGACAGCAACTCTCACACGGCTCCAAATCTGTGCTTTCTGGAAGACTCTGTTTTGCATGGATCTTAAGACATACATTAGTTGTCACCCTGAGGATAGTCCAGACTGGGAGTAAAATGATAGGTGGAGACATTCTGCTCATTTCTGCCCATCCTTTGTTCTGGAACCTTCTATCTCTTCTTCTAGGTCATAAAGCCTGTCATTCAGTGTCACATCAATACTCGTTCAAATATCCCAAAGTAATGTCATTCATTGTAAGTCTTGTCACAATGCAAGAGGTTCAAGAGCTCTACCTGATCTAACATTACCAACAGGGATCCTCTATTCACACCAGGTCAAGGTTATTTAGTTTTTTAGCTCTCTCCAAGCTTAAATGGTAGCTCATGTTAGGTGGAAGTTCTCAGTCATATTTAACATCTCTGCCTAACACCAAGGCAGCATTAACATACATTAGTTCATGAAGAACCCCAACCCTGCCCTTGCCCTATGCCTTTAAGCCCATGCCTTCTGCTCCCTAGAGCCTCCTTGAAACCCCTATTCTGACCTCTTAGCTTCCTTTGCATATCTGGTCTGAGAGTCACCTCTTCTGCTTGGGCTGTCCTCTTGCTCCAAGGTTAAACTGGTTTACCTTTGGTTTCTCAGTGGACACTTCCAGACACTAAATCCATGCAATCATCAGTATTTTCATGTAGGCCAGTCTTTTTTCCATTTTGCACTAGAATTTCTCATTCCTTGATGGGATGAATGTTTTCAAGCATATTTTATGTATAGCAAGTACTTTAGAAGCTTTCTTTGCTTGTTTTTAATGATTTTATTTCTGGCTACTGAATCTATTCATAAATAGTTTCTTAGTCACAGGAACCATTGTTAAAGTATATGCAAAAGAAATAATTGCTAATCTATTTGTAATATTTTCTGTTTAGGGCCTGAGACGGCTTACACATATTCACAGTTTCAGTCTTCCTGACAATTGCTGAGAAAGACATCATCATTAGCACCATTTTACAGATAGTGGAGCAGGGATATTTAGATAGCTTAACTGATATTTTATATCAAATAAGTAGCTGAACCTGGATTTCAAGCTAAATACTCACTAATAATTGATTAAAACCAGCAGAACTCATTGAAAGCATTGATTTTGATATCTTGCTCTGTAAAGATACAATTAATTATTGAGACATTAAAAACACTTATGAATCAGTTGGCAGTTTTCCTACTCAAGTATTTTGCAACAAGGTAGTGTGTGGTATGTGCCATCTCTTAGAAAGATGTGAAATTGTAGCTGTGGATCCATATTTGTGTCCTAAAGTAGCAGTGAATTCTTTTGTCAGAAATTACATTGCACTTAATCAATTTAAGAGAAAAGCCATCTGTCAGGTGTGTGAACCTAATTGGCCATGGTATTTTGAATGGACCAGTATATAATGGTAGTGATTTCATTATGGAGCGTTACAACTCAAACATGCAGAATTCTGTCATTACATTTTGTGTGCATCTCAACAGCTCATCAAAAGCCTGCTTCTGGGAGAATCTTCATACTCTGGCTTGATAAAACAACATTTTATGGGAGACTGAATGCTAATGAAGACATTTGTAGTGAGGTCAGAGTCACAGAATGTCTCTTGTGGAAAATGATAACCAACTGATTGAAAGATGCTTCTATCTGATGTGTACTTGGATGTGGCATGCACATCTGCCAAGCACCTCTGCAGTGGGCACTGTGCCTGGTGCCCCAGGATCTGAGGATGAACAAGATGCTGTTGGTACATGCAGTATTTCATAGCACAATCAAGGGTGTTATTGTCTTAGATTTAATGCAAGTAATGAGAGACTTCTAAAGTATGAAACCCTGTTCTAATATGTTCTTGATGAATCCTCACAGCCTGCTTATAACTAGGTATTCCTATTTTACCTGAAGACAATATGGTAAGTGAAGGCCAAGATTCAGTAACTAGGGATGTAGTCAGCAAGGGTAGTACTAACAGTAATCAAAGACTTCTAAGTAATGATTAAAAACACCTTTACAGGGCATGCAATTTGGAGGTTATATATTGATATCTGTAGTGGTAAAGTTTTAAGTAAAACTTTTTTGGGCATTTGTATATAAATTCAGGTTTCAAATTGAATTTGATTTTTTATTGGTACATGTTAGTAGTCCATGAAGATCCACCATTCCTCATAGGGACTTGGTACATGCAGCTTCCCTCCACTCTCTCTCTTGGTTCCTTTCCCAAATGGAATATGCAGAGATTATTTTCATTGCTTGGAAGGAGAGTAAGTGTAGTTCCTAAATTTTCACAGATTCTTTTAACTAGTAAGAAGAGAAATCTAGACAATTGGCATATCATTAGATCCAAAATTTACAAACTGGGTTCTATAAATTCCACCAACTAGAGTGAGATAAAGTGGAGACTGAGAACACTGCTCTGACAATGACAGTGACTGGTAAGAACATGTGCAAGGATGGGAAGAAAACTGAAGGACAAGATGACGAAATGATAGTACATCAGGAGGACGTGGGACTCTGGCATTTATCCTCTTCAAATACTCATCTAAGTGCTACTGAGCCTTCTAGGTAGACAACACATGGTGTACAAATCTCGTCAGCTATAGCGCCTACCTCCTTCAAAGACACCTGCTGCATCTCAGCCACACTGAAAATTCGAAACCTAAGCAGTAATTTATTTTTATCTCATGGGCAAACTTTTGTTCATTGATTCATAAGAATTGCTCAGAGGTGGAAGAGAGAACATTTGAATGTCCTGAGCAGCAGTTTATAGTAAGAGACTCAAGTATCCCTAAGCTACCTAATTGCATAATAATCTAAACCATTTTCGGTATCATCTGTCACAAAGAAACAAAGATTTTAGCCCTTCAGAGATTACCGCCAACCTTAGCAGTGCATGAGATTCAAGTTCTTACCTCAGCAAAATTACAAATTTCAACCTGACATAGTCTTTTATGAATAGACAAAACTTGAAACACCAAATCTGCACGTGTCAAAGGTCTACTCTATTACAAATGCCAGTAACTGAGCATAATTCCAGATAATCATGTCCTTGAAATTGAAAGTCGGTGCTTGTACCATCCACATGGTCAAGAATGGGCCGACAAGAACTTGCACTGTGCTGATACTCGTGACTCTTTCAAGTTGGCACAATAACATGCAGGCTTGCTTTGTAAAATACCGCTTTCCTTCACAAAGAGGGGAACACTAATGAGAAAGGAGCAGTTCTAAAATTGTAATCACAGGAGATAGGTTTTTTTTTAACTAAACATAAAGTGCAACCAAGGGCAAGAGGACTTTGCGAGACAATGGTGCGTGAGTTGAATCAGGAACGGGAATAAGAAGGCAGTTGCAGAATGCAGGTTGGCAGTGAGTGTTGTAGTCACAGTTTGAAAGGGAAACAGTTTAATACAAAACACATAATTTATAGGATTATTTTATAATCGTCACTCAAAGAGTCAAATACAAAAGAGTGCAGGTAATCTGTCCACAAACTAAAGACCCAAAGAATCCATTTGAGGGCCTGGATCCCACAGCAATGTCCTGAATGAGTTCAGCTGAAGACCTAGGGTGCATAACAATGTTCTCGAGTCCAACTGGAGGCCTAGAGCTCATTACAATGCCTCATGCAGGCCTGTTTCAAGGATCTGTGCTGGGAAAACCCAAAGGTCAGCAGTGGAAACTAGAAAGCCTGTGCCAGCGGGATGAAGGATCTGTGCTAGCAGGCTGAAGGATCTGCACTGGAGTTAGGAAGTGATGCTCAAAGTAAGGACCAGAGCTCACTTGAAAAGTATCACAGCCACCCTCAATGACAATGATGTACCAAGCCCCTCTGATGATGGGAGCAGCTGAGCTCATATCAGGAAAGCCAGCACAACAAGCTCCCCCAGGAGAACCAACAGCTCCCACTTCTTCCTCTCCAGCTCTGCCTCTTATGCAGCTGGCCACACTCCCCAGGCGGGCCTCCCACACCCAGCACCATGCTGATTCAGTTCAGAGGGGTGTTACAAGTTGACCACCAGTTGTCAATCCACCACAGTGAGTGTGGCTTATTTTTTATTGGTGAGGGGCTAACTTTGTTCTGAGGCGGTAAAATATCTCCATAGAGTCCATGCTTCCCTCCATCAGAGTTCTGTAACTCTGCATTCTTTTTCCTTTGAAGAAAGCATTGGCATTGCTAGAGAGCCTCTGAGTGGGCAGAGTGTTGTATCCAAGTCCTGCATGTCTGCCTTGACCTTCTCACTTCGGGTGTTCCTCCAGCATCAGCCCTCTAGGACTGGGTGTCCTCTACAGAGCACAAAAAGACTTCACCCAGGCTATTGGTGTCATGGTTTGGATCTGAAATAACCTTCAAAGCCTCCTGTGTGTGGAAGGTGATTGGGTTCTGGGGCACTGTGCTTATCAGTGGATTCATCATGGATGATCTCAGGGCTGGCCGTGTTGCAGGAGGTGGAGCCTGGCTGGAGGTGGTTACCAGGCTGTGACCTGGAAGGATGCGTGTTTGTGCCCAGCTCCTCCTCCTCTCTGCTTCCTGGCCACCACAACATGAGGACCTTTCCTCCGCCATGCCCTTCCATGGGTGTTGGCTATTGTGTTCCTTCAACAAGAAGGTGACTAAGACACTTGGCAAGTCATTGCTTTCCTCCTCCCATGGTCAACACAACACGCAGACCAAGCTCCCATATTCCTTGACCCCTCAGCTGCTTTGAACTCTTCTTCTGTGAGATGACCCGGCCTTGTGCTTGAAAGATTGGATGCACTCATCCTCACCCAGGTGTGAAATCCCCTGCACCCTGTTGCTTGCCTAAGCAGGCACTTTCCTTCTGAAATAAACCAAGGAGTGTTCTTTGTCTAAACTTTCCTTGTCTGAATGACTTTGCTTGGACACCAATCTGCACTTCAGCAATTTCTCACCCTTCCTGTCCTGAACTCTTTTCTCCTATGAGTTTCCTGAATGTCTATTTTCTAAAGATGCTTTCCATTCTTTCTTCTTGCAGGTCTAAGTTGTGTCAGTATCACTAATGGACCTTACAAATGACAAGGCTTCCAACATGCGTCATCTATCTCATTTAGTCCTCAGGTAACCCATGGAGTGGCAGCTTATATTAACCCTGCTATGCAGTGTACAACTCCAGGCTAATAAGCATGAATCTTTCTTCTTTTTATCTTCCCATCCCCCCTCAATGTATTCCTCCCTCCTCCTTTTTCTGTTCTCTATTTTATATTACTTTGCATTGCTTTGTACTTTTGCTGGGTCTAACCTCTCAACTTGGATGATCTGTGACTCTGCTAACTGTAATTAGGTGGAATAAAAGAATAGTAGCAAAGATAGGGTGAAACTAGGTCTACTGGCTTAGAAAGCAGTGCCTTAGGGACAAAATGTGCAGTAAACATATAAAACTATGGAAGGCAAGTAGAAAATACTTCCACTGGCGTTATGTTTTCACAGGATGAGTGCACTGAGCTGCTCTGAGAGATGCAGATCCCCAAAATGCAAAGGTGTGAGCCACTGTAACTCTGGTTACACAGGTATCACTTTGCTGAGGCTGTCTGTGGTTCTGCAGTTGTGCCTTAGCTCTCCAAATTCTAGGAGAAATCTGCATTACTGTCTGCTTTCTCTGAAAAACGCTCCCTCCCTCAAACAGGACGACTTCTGTTTTCTCTTTAGAGCAATTCTTTGCTCTCAATTTTTTGCTCAAACAAAAACAAGTACTGGTGGCAAACTCTTTTCTAAATACTTAAAACCAAGGTCTCTTGTTCCTTGTCTGCATTTTTGTCCTTGAAAGGAATGGGAATTAACATACACTGGGGTCCGTTACAGCTAAAGTAAAGATTTGGGGGGAAATAGCAAATAAAGAGATCTGCAGCGTGGACAATGCATATTGTTAAGCACTCATTGGGGATTTCCTTATTTGCAGGCAGGAGGGGAGAAGTACGTGGTGTCCACACTGTACGATTAGCCAGAAATCTTGCCGGGCCTCAGATGAACCAGTGAAGCAGCCTAACACACAGCCTGCAGAAAATTTCCAGGGTTGTTGACCAGGAAAATGTAGAGTTTGGTCTTTTCTCAATAATTTCAATTTTCCATCATTTCCCCACATAGAAAGTTCCTTTTGCCCAGAACTACTTTAAACCAGTGTTATCTACCAGAAATGCTCTCCAGACACTACAGTTCTCTAACCAATACACTTACATCAGCAAGACTCACCTGCTAAATCAACTTTCCAAGTGATTCAATGTGATCAATAAGTTGGAATTTTGATTTGATTTATTTTCTGTAATTCATTATTTTAACATTTAGTAGACTATATAATGTCAATGTTTATAAATTTATGTAGCATATATTGATCTATAAATTAAGT
>NW_004955456.1:4538771-4588772 GCF_000276665.1 Chinchilla lanigera | reverse complement strand
ATTATATATAGGATCTATATAATAATGAACATTGTTGTGCTACTTAAAAAAATTTTTAAATATTTTCTTTCTCAGAGAATAAGAAAGCCAAAGTAGACTTGTTAAATAATTGCCAAGGATACTGCACAGCTGGGAACCAAAGGCTATTAATATGATTCCAGAGTTAACATGCTTAATTACTCTGTTATGCTTGCTATGAAAGCATATATATATGCTATGCTTGCTATGAAAGCATAACATATATATATATACATTTAATATAGTTTTTATTTAAACCATATACATACTTTACCTGTTTAAAATGAATTTATACAGAAAATAAAATGAGTATATGTTGGAAAAAGAACATAATTCTATATCAAATTAATATGATAGTACAAGAAGTAAAAAATTGTTTTTAACCACCTAGAAAACAGTGCAACACCTACCAGAAATCGTCAGCTATGTACTGGAGGGCGTAAGAACAAATGAAATTGCGCTATGCTCAATAGTCTTATTGTAAGTAGAATTATTGGTATCATCAATTTCAAATTATGTTTATAGTGTAAGAGGAAGCACATAAGCCATTGCGTTGATGTTATCATAAAAAGGAAGAGCTACAAACGTAACACTAAGGAGCTGTGTCAGATTCTCCCAATGTCAATTTTTAATTAGAATTATTATAATGTACTTACGGTTTTTAAAGTCATACATTCTTTCCTAAGAAAAGCCCTGGAAGCTCTGATTCTGCCTTAGTACAGATGTCATTTTTGTAAATTTATTTCTCCACCAAAAAGAACCAGATCTTTCCTGGGAGAAATCCGACTTCATCCAGATAGGGGACATAGATGGTGGCTTCAGTAAAGGGATTGGGCCTCACTGGGAGGGAGGGCTCTCTGCTGAGGGTCTTCTTAGGATCTGCCAAACCTTCAGACTTCTCAGGTGTGACAGGCCAGGCATTGACAAGCAGTTTGGATTCAGGGTAGGAGTTGCTGTTTGCGGAGAGGCATGCAGCTTCCCCTTCAGGGCAAGGGCTAGAACCACATAGCAGGGGGAAGACTCAAGAGCTGCCCTGTCCTGGAAGCCTCATTCCCTCCGAGAGCTGCTCTCTCTTGGAACAGCTCCATACTCACAGCCTCCTTCTCCAGAAGGATGCTGTCCCAAGAGTTACCGCACTCGGGGCCAACAAAGACCGAGGCTTTATATCAGGTATTATTCTTCCAGACCACAGGGAACCAACTAAGGAGTAGTCAATTTGTACTACAAGCAATGTGATTTATTAATTTGCCTTCTTTGTCTACTTCCAGAGAAGTGAACTCAGGGTCAAACTCTCAGGCAAAAAGCGGAAGGGTTTTATTGACCTGTTGCCCTAGAAGTGTTCAAATATTAACACTGTTTTAAAAGCAGAAAGTAAAAAGCCGTACTGCAACTTGCTACTATTGGAGATGCTATTAGTCCAACCATTTAATCTACAAATTAGTAATTAAAGGGGATAGAATTATGCTTTACCTGAAGAATCCAGGCAGCACCAGTGGATGAGGATGGAGCCTATGAGTACAAAAGCATCAAGAGGAAAGATGGAGGGCTGGGGATTTAGCTCAGCGGCAAAAGCGCCTGCCTGGCAAGCGCAAGGTCGTGAGTTCGGTTCCCAGTACCGGAGAAAAACAAGAGGAAAGATGGAATAGCTCAACTTTGATATCCTTGAGGAAATATTTCTTTAGAGCAAGAACCATCAATGGATGTTAAAAGGGAATAAGGAACTGGATATTGCTTGATAATCACGAGGACTGTATATTCCTACACAACGTAGGATTTGCCTGTCTCCGTTCTACCCTAGGGATTGAGAAGACCTCAATTTATTGGCTTTTTATTCTCAAGGAACAAAATTGAATTAGAAGTCCCTGGCAGAAGCAACAAAATCATTTCCTTTCCACTGTTAGGAACCACATAACCAGACTCCTCTACCTCACCAGGCTTGACAGAGGTCACCTCTTGTGGTTTACATCACGCAGTCCTGTGGTGTTTCAGTAGTCTGCATGGTCCTTGCTCAAGCAAACCTGGAATGGCACACTGGCATGAAACCTGTGCAATATGGGTGTGCCAGCTGTGCCAGCTGTGCCAAAGGGAAGCATCAGTCACTGCGAGGGAAATCTTCCATGCGCGTGTCCCTTAACACAACTTCCTCCCCTCATCCTGGAGTGATTCAATAGTGTTGATTGACTTCTTGTAGGGATTGAATTGATTGCATGGGTTGTATTAATTTTATCCATTGCATTAATTGGCCATTAGATTTCTAACATCCAATAGACTGGAAGCAGTGGTGAATTTTTGCAGGAGATTAGAGAATGGCAAGAAAATGAGAGGCGGTATTCCTTTTCCTGGGGCCCTGTGGAGGTGCCCTAATGTCTTCTCTCTCTCAAAGGTCTCCAACATGTATAGAACATGACATTTCAGCCACACAACACTTGGTATTTTTAGTACAGCTAACACTTACCTAATAAAATTTTTATCATAATTCCTATTGTATGTTATCAGCATTTTTCCAAAAAGAAATATGTAGACTATTTTTTAGCTTTAATTTTTTATCAGTACATATCTGTAGTACATGATGTTTGCAGCCCTCGCAGGGAATTGATACGTGCACGGCACCAATCTTCATTCCTGTTCTATCCCATTGCTCTCCTCCCCTCCCCTCTCCCTTGTTCTCCTGGGCCCTTTCGCCCTTGCAAAAGGCCTCGCTCCCTGCTTCCTACTCTGTATCTTGTATTTCTCTCTATTGAAATCCATATATAGCATGTTTCGGGAGAGATTTCTAAGAGAGCAGAAAGCCTTTTGAACAGACATCAGTGAGAACGTATCATATACTTGCAATCATGCCAAGCTGATCCTGCAAGATCTACAAACAGCGTAGTGTTACATCTTACAGACGTGCATTTTACACTTTCACAGGTCAGTAGACTGTCTCAGTGAATTTTCCTCTGTGCAAATTTTTCACAGTTACAATAAGGAGACCTAGAAGTCATGTTTATTTTCTCTCCTTGAGTGAGTCCTTTTAGTTTGAAATACATCTATTCTAATTTAATGTTTTGTTTTTGTTGTAGGAGAAAAATACATTTGATACAAATGGAATATAATATGTTACCTATCTGCAATAATTTTGTCAAGCCATTATTCTGTAAGTCTTTTCCATGCATATTTTACATATCTATAAATTTATATGCCTCATCTTATATTTGTTTTTCTGTTATGATTAAGAAAACATTTTTAAAAATGATTTGCAAACGTTGTCTTATGGCTGTTCTTGAGAATGTGTGTGATAGCTAACTCAAGTATTATCCATCTTTAAGTTCTTTCAGATGCTTTGTTGGTATATGTAATATTCCAATAAATACATTTCTACATAAATTATCTTGTATTTATGAATATTACTGCACATAGCATAGAAGTAATAGCTATTTATCAAAATAATTGTATGTGTAGAACTCAGAATTCCATAAATACTGTAAAAATGGAACTTTATAAATCAATCCCTAAAGCCAAGCTCAAACAATGGTAGACAATGGGATGAGGCCTCTGAGCTGAGATGGGAGGGTGGACCATGTAACATGAAATCTGGAGCAGACCTTTGGGATACAGTTGTGTCTGCTCATCTATCACTAAATATAAAAGTTTTAGATAAAATTTTAGTTCTGATTCAGTGGAGCAAAACATTTATGTGTAAAAAATTCACTGCAGAAATTTTTCTTTAGAAATTTTAAATCTGTAGAATAAACTTTATAACAGTAAAGTATAAAAGATGGCATCAGAACTTGCAAACAATTTTGCTACACAAATTATGAAATTATATCTATGACCTTTTCCACAAGTATTGATGAGTAATATTTTTAGTCATTCATGTATTTTCAGCACTTTGAAACAGATAAGTTGCAAAAAAGATATGTTTAAGATGAAATTCTAGACAAAACATAAATTTGAGAATAATTCGTTAGCATAAAATCTTTTTATGACAATTGAGGAAAGACTGTTCACATTCAACTTTATGTCACAATTTGTTATACATTTGTATTAAAGGGTGTGTTCTACAAATGGCAGCTTGATTAACTACTTAACAATATTGCTTAGGTGTTTAATATCCTTTCTCATTTTGCCTCTTTGTCTCAAATCTTGGAACGTAGTGTTGAAATTTCTGATTTAATTTGTTTTTGATTTCTCCTTTGTTTCTTTCATTTGTATCATTAATTTTTGCTTCATTTGTTTTGAAGCCTCGTTATTAGCTGTTGATTCATTCAGCATTTCCTCATCCTGTTGAGAATGAACCTCTTTATCTTATGAAATCTGCATTCATCTCCTAGTACTGCTGTAACCAGACAGCACTACAGATGGTTTGAAGAAGCAGACACTTACCCTGTTTTAGAGACTGCCGGTCCCCAGTCAAGGTCCTGGCAGGGCTGTCCTTGCTTCAAGACCTGCAGAGGGGCCTTTCTCGCTGCTTCCTGCCTTCTGACTGCTGCGGCCTCTCTGACCTTTTGCTTCTGTGCATCATTCACACCCCTTCTTCAGGGACCTCCTCCCTGCTCCTTTTCACGTAGTGTTCCTGTTTAGAGTCTCTGAGCAAAGTTCTCCCTAAGACCCTACTCCCCAGTCAGCTCACATTCAGCTTGCGGTGGTGGCCCATGCATGTAGTCTTGATACTCTGGGAGGATGAGGCAGGAGTATTGCAATTTCCGTTGGCCCAGACCGGGAAACTTAGTGGCTTCTCGAGATCCTCTCTCAGAATTTAAAAAGCACCGAGGCTCTAGCTCAGTGCAAAGGCCTTGAGGTCAATCTGCAGCACTGCAAAAATCACACTCACACACACACACATACACACACACACACACACACACACACGCAAGGTCACTTTCTGCAGCACTGGAGCAAGGTTACAGGACTCTCGTGGGTGACATGGTGTGGCTCCTCACACCGTTCCTCCCCCATCTGCTTTTCCTGTCACCTAGTGTTCTTGCATAAGCTCTTACAGGATATTATCTTAAACCCCCCACTGGTCTTTCTTTTTTCAGTTTAACAAATACACTTATATTGATTATTGATGATTGATTATTGATTATTTATATTGATTTATTATTCTTGTTTGTATTGGGGAAGAAATATAGTAGAAAGGTAGCACACCATGTCTCTCTCCAGCGTTTAAGAGGTCTGGTCACTGTCTCCCTCCACACAACCTATTCCCTGATGTGTACACATCCCCTTTTCAGTGAAAGTTGGTATGTCCTTGCAGTGCAGGACCACCCAATTTGTCTCAGCTTTCAGGTTCTGGGGGATCCCCGTGTCACTTGCTGACCCCATGATCACTGCCCCAGGGAATGTTTTGACCTGATTGTCTCCTTTACGCCCAGGAGACTTCAGATATTGCATCTCTATTACAACCACTTTGAGTAGAATTATTTATGAGTTACTGCGTTATACGTCAGTTATTGAGTAGAGTTATGTATTTCATTTAGAGTTATAAATTATTTATGTAGACTTAAGCAAGGTAGTGTGTAATTGTTCATTTGTTTTGATAATTCTTTTCTGCCTTTTGATTTTGTAAATTGATCTTATCTTTTTGAATTAGTCTTTCACTTTTATATTACCCTGACTTTTTACAGGCATTATTATTCATTTGAAAGATTTCATCCCAAAGTTTCTAATTTTAGCCTCCGATTCCATCTCCCTTAATCCAGTCCCTTTGATTTCTTGTAATTTGCCTTGTTGATCTTTTTTATGTTTCTAAACATTTTTTGAACTGCATGTGAAATTTTGTATTTTAAAAATTTTTATATGGTGTAAGGATTCTAATTATATGAGATATCCTCCAAACACCACATCATTAGTTGTGTGCCAAATTGGTGTATGTCTACTTTTTTATTATTATTTCCTTGAAGCTCTGCCATCACATTTTGCATTTGCCTTTGATCCAAGATGTGCTTCAAGATGTAATTTGCACATGGCATAATCAGTTTTTGAATGATGTTTTTCTATATTAGTTGTTGCTGCTTCTATTTGCTACAAAATTGGACTGAAGGGGGTCATTTTACAGAGAGTGCTTTGCCAATTCCTATCCTGATGTGGCATATCCCTGCCACCTGCAAAAGTCATTGTCTCTCTCTTTCTCTGACGTGGAGTTTACATTATGTTAAATTACATCACATTACGTTACATTATGTTACATTGCACAAGCCTGATGTAGTTTTGATTGGAAAATTTTCAAAGTTCTCTAAACCTCCCCAAAATCTCTAGAATGACAATCTAACCTCTTTTCCCAGAATACAGAAGCTTTCAGTTCCATAGTTATTTCCTGTTTCTCACTACTAAATGTCCTTACTTTTGCAATGAACTGTCTGGTATGGCTTGTGTCTAGCTATGCCCCCAAAAGCTCATGCAATCATAGGTGAGGCTTGTTCAGAGATGGGTGAATTTATAATGTGCGATGCTTGGATTAAGGATGTGTGATTACTAAATGAGACCACTAATTGGTTTGGCAATATCATAATTCCAGTGGCCTAGATAGACTATAAAAGGGGCAGAACAAGGTTGCTAAGGCTCCTGGCTTGCTTTAGTACCTTCTTCCTGCCATGAACTGCTGCTTCTCTGCGATAGCTTTCTGCAAGCCACCTTGCCTTGGATTCAGCCAACTATGGACTGAAACCTCTACAAACTGTGAGTCAAATAAACCTTTCCTTCCTTAACTTTAGGGATCAGGTATTTTATCGCAGCAACAGCAACAAAAAAAGTAACTAGGACAGAATTTAGTACCAGAGAAATGTAGCCCTTGCTGTGACTATAACTGACCACGTGGTTCTGAGCCCTGGGACTGGCTTGTGGGAAGAGTTTGGAAGGTTTGGAAATGCCAGGTGAAAAAGTAGAGTGGGAACACCTTAGGTGATATTTGATTGGAGATTCTGGCCAAAGCTCAGAGAACCTGAAGGCTGATAGAAATCCTGCTGAAAAGACGAGGCTCAGGATGTTTCTGCTAGAAAGAAGGACTGCATTGCCTGTTGGACTCCAGATAATGTGTGTTATACCTTGACAGAAAATGTGTATTTTTCTTGTGTCCAGAGACTTTGCCTGAAACTGAGATCAATGGTGGCAAAGTAATTAATCTTGCAAAAGAAATTTCAAGGCAGTCTAATGTTGGGGCAGTGGCATGGCCGCTTTTGGATGCTTTTAGCCAGATTAGTGTTGCAAATCATGAGCAAGGAACAAAGCAGAATGATTCAAAACATGAGTTGGGCCAAATGGAAACTCCAGTAAAGTTGGAGTCTGCAAAAATGGAACAGAAGAGAAATTGGTCACTGAAAAGACAAGCAAGAAAAAGCCAAATATTTCAGGAGACAACAAAAAGCCTGAGGACATCTCAGTTATCATCTGGACCCCAGCCTTTGCAGCCTCAGAGTAGCAAAGGTAAAATATTTTGCTTTGAGAAGAGAGACCCAGAGTACCATGTTCCAGAATGACAGAGAGCTAAGGAAGTTGTTGCTCAAGATTTGGTTCTTAGGCACTTGACACCTACAGCTAAGAAGGGAGGAAATGTGGCTACTGCTCCAGCTTGTGGTAGACCTTGGCATCGTCCACATGGTGCCAGTTTTAGGTGCATGCAAAATACAGGAGTTGTGGGTCAGGAAGGTTTCTACCCAGATTTCAGAAGGCTGAGGGGCAAAGCAATGTGTCCCTAAGAGGGAAGTGTGGGAAGCTGTGAGTGTGGAGCTGAAGGTTCAGTGGAGACCCAAGAAGTTTGGGGAACCTAGGAATATGGATCTTCCAGGGAAAACTGCCAGGAGGGAGCAGAGCTGACCCAAAAGAGAAGCCTTGGGAACTGCAACCACTGGAAGCCATAGGGGTGGAGCCACTTAAGCGCTTTGGAGTTCACATCTTTCCAAAGATTGCCTGGGATGCTTCCCATGTAACTACAGGACTTCATGTTTGCCCTGCTAGATTTTGGACTTGCTTTGGTCCTTTTCTTTTCTATCCTTTATTTATAACTTTTGCAGTGATAATGATTATCCTGTGCCACTGAATGTTGGAATTGTTTAACTTTCTCTTCATTTGTACAGGGGTTCACAGCTAAGAGTTTGCCTTAAATCTCAGAGCAATTTTTGGACTTGGACTTTTCAACAATGCTGAAACTGTTAGGATTTTGGCAACTCTTGGGGATAGACTAAGTGTCTTTTGCATAAAGGGATGTGCACGAGTCTTTGGGGTTCCTTGAGTGGAATGTTATGACTTATATCTAGATATCCCCCAAAGCCTAATGCAGTCATAGGTGGGGCTTGTTCAGAGGTGGCTGAATCTAGAGTATGTGATGCTAGGATTAAGGGTGTGTGGTTACTCAATCAGTTTCCTGAGTTTTTGGCACCACCCTAATTCCAGTGGCCTAGATAGAGTATAAAAGGGGCAGCAAAAGGCTGCTAAGGCTCTTCTCTTGCTTTAGTGCCTTCTACCTGCCATGAACTATTTCTCCTCTGTGGTGCCTATATGCCATGCCTTCCTGCCTTAGAGCCAGTCAATTATGGGCAGAAACTTCTGCAAACTGTGAGCCAAGTAAACTTTCCCTCTCTTAACTTTGGGCATTAGTTATTTTATCTCAGCAACAAAAAAGTAACTAAGACACTCTCCTATTAAAACACTGGTGTGAAATAAATACATAGTGTAAGCAAATCTGGGCATATTTTCTAAATGAGAACAAGGAACTTTATGGCATCAGTGGGATTTGCCATGCTATGCAATCAAAACTAGACTCAATGGGTGAACTCCTGTGGGTTTTTTTTTGCTATGAAAATATTTTATTAAAAAAATTAGTACCCAGGTGTTTTGCTGAAGAATGCAACTTCCCATATCCGGGAGCCCTCTAAGCTATTTACTAGATCAACCTCACAGAAACAAGTTATTTGATGAAAGATGGAGAGACAAGTAGATTTGAAAGAGAGACTGAAGTGCTGGCGGTTGTAGCTCAATTATGATTATCATGATTTCAAAATCCACAAGAGAAAATCAAAACAAATTGAGATAATCATACATTTTAATGGGTTGAATGTCTAGAATTGTTCTTAATGTTCCACATATCTAAGAATCACGTGGAAACTTGAGGCAGATCCCCAGGTGCTTGTGTCAAGAATTCTGTCACAGTGAGTTTAATTATCCACGTTTTAACAGTCACCACAAGTGACTGTCTGGCAGGTAGTTCATTGGCTTTCAGCACACTGCTCTGAAATGGTTCACAAAGGTGCTGAGGTTAACAATTTCAGCTGCATGATTTCTGACCCTCTCAGCTAAGGTAGCAAGTTAAATCCTTCATTTTCCAACTCTAGTGACCCTTAGAATCTGCCTGAAGTACTGGCTATCGTTAATAAATTCATTTTTATTCTACGCTGTGCTCTGTGCAACCAGGTATCCACTCTGAGACCCTCCCCTCAGATCTTAATGCTGATAAAGAATTCTCTACTCTCCTTTTCTTCTTGGTTTAATTGGCTTCATCCCATGAATAATAAAACCTACATATGTAATATGCCCATAATACATGGGCTATCATTTCCATTAGTTCTGGATAGCACAAAACTAAATCTTATAAACATGAAGAAAAGTAAGAACTTTTTAGTAAATTAAAAAGATAAATGTTTAGATTCAAGAATTTAGTTACAGCAGACTGTTGTTATAAATGATGGAAATACATATACACACAAGTAGATGCAAATAAAGGTTCAGACACAGACATAGATATGCATCTGTGTTTGCTTTACATTTTGGAAGTAATGCTTACATATAATTTCAGCTTAATTTTACAATATCACATGATTCTCCTAGAGATAGTACTTTGTATTAAGTACTGAGTACTACTTCGATCTTTCCTTCTAGATTTCATGATCAACTTGGTTGTCTTGAGTGATACCTAGAAATTAGCAAAACACACTTTGGGTGTGTCCATGTGGGCCAGGACTTTGGGGATCCCCGATGCTTCTTCTGGGGCTCCTCCTTGCTTGCTTGGTCTCCTGGTTGCCATGGGGTGAGCACCTTCCATGGCCACACCCTTTCACCATGAGCATTTCTGCCATGAAGTCCATGGACCATGGACTGATGCATTTGAAACTGTGAGACCAAAAGAAACCCTTCTTCTTTTAGGGTTGACCAAATGCAATGATATTCTGGAGAAAAATGGCATCATATTTCATTGGTGCCCTACAGTTATCTTGGAGAACACCCTCACTTTTTCTTTATAAAGGGTATGCGAAAGGAAATTTTTGCTGTTTTTAATGTCTGAAAATATCTTAAGTGTGTCTTCAGTCACTGAGGGATTTGAACTTGGAGAATGACAAACATTTGTGCGTGGCTACGCTGCTCGCCAGTAGAAGAGGAGACTGGGAGAGGTTAATGAATTTCCCTGGGTGCACACGTGTGAAGAACGAGCTTCTGGAAACTAGAGTCATGCCCTGATCTTTGAACTGATCTAGTCATGGAGCAGATGTTCTTTTACTCAACTAAGAGGTTGTTGAGTGTATTCTGCAGGTTCTGCTGTTGCAAAGAAAAATAAGGAAGTTCACTGCAGAGAACTTTACAATGTATTCAGAGTTAGAAGGGTTTTCCCTTAACTTTCCTTTATCTACCCTCCAACCAACATGAATCATTATTCACTTTTCACGCCCTGTGCTTGGTTACACTTACAATCCAGACTTGATCTTTGACACTTCGGACCTCCCATTACAAAGGATTCCCATGATGGGCTCTTCTCCAAGTTAGAAATGTTCTCTGCTGCTATATCCCAAAATGTTATTCCAGCCTCTTCTTGACCTATTAGTGTCTACTGCTATTGGATTTATAAATTTTTTTTGTACAGTTTTGTTACAGAGACAAAACTTTCAGACCTTAATTATTTCTATTTTGTGTTTTTTTCATTAAGTTTAGCAAAACCTCAGGCTTATACATGACTGACCAGGATGTTTACTGAAATGATACTTTCATGAGAGAATTCTTAAGAAAAGCCTAACTACTCAAATTAAAATAACTGTGGTCATCACATTATGTTTTCCCTCTACTAGCTCCCTTTAGACCCCAATATTGTATTTTAAACTATACTCTGTAATGCACTATAGACTTTAAACTACTTAAGGGTGAAGTCTTGTTATACTTCATTACTGTCTCTCTCATGATGTTAACTATGACAGAAATGCTTGAAAAATATTTACAAGAAATAACTTATTATTGATATGAAAGAAAATAATTATAAGAAAACTGCCTAGTATTAGCAATGACTCTGAGCTGTGAAATATGATCAACTACAAATTCATTTTCCTCTCCTTGGATAAACATTTTCTTAATCCCTCTCTCGATTCAAGGGTAAGAGACGAACACTTGCTGATTTGCACCCAGAAAGTCTTCAGTGATGAGTGAAGAGGCTTCTGTAACTGGTTGGAGAAGAGTCTAAGTTTACATACTCACAACAGCAGAGAACACACAGAGCAAATAGAAATTTACAATAACACTAAAGGGAATGCTTTTGTCAAAATCCATGATTTCTGCAAAGAAGTAGACCACTACCAAGTCATTCATAATAAATATTGCCAATTAGTCTTGTATTAGCTTTCCCATTGCAGGGCACAGTACCCAGTCCTCACAATTTAAAGGAAGGGAGGTTTAATTTGGCACATGGTTTGAGAGAGTCAGTCCATGGTCACTTGGCTCCAAGGTGTAAACATCATACTGGAAGGCATGGAGGAGTAAAGCTACTTAGTTCATGGTCATCCAGGCAGCAGAACAGGCAAACAATGCTACAGTAGTGGGAGTGAGGCACCAGACCTATATCCAAGGCCTGTCCTCTATGACCCACCCAGGCATACCTACCAATCTCTGGGCAGATCCTAAGGCCAGTCAAGCTGACACTATACCCCAACTGCCACATCCTCAGAGAAAACAGAAGAAAATACTTCTCAACAAATTTTTTGAACATTTCTTAAGGACAGTGATCTGGATATCTTCTAATCATCTCATGGAAGCACCCAGGTCACCTCTACCTTTTACCTGTGAGAATTCACTGGGAAGAACTCATGGAGTTGGCTAACGGTTACAGAAATGTGCACAGAGAAATTTCCAAAGTAATAGGCTTGCTTTGAAATTATAGATTTGCACGGCAAGGCAGGCTGGCCTTCCCTCCATAGCCCAGTGCCTTTGCTGAGGTGCTTGTCTTAATTTGGATCCCTGGAGAAGTGGACCGTGTAGGGAATTAAAGTCCAGCCATTTATTTAGGATGTAATCCTTGTAATGGGGAGGGGAGCTCTTGGCAGGGTACATTAATGAGTCTATTTAATGTTAAGGATCTCATGGGGAAATAGGGCAAAATACTCCACCCTGGGAGGCCAGGCAGCTGGGTGCCATCCCTCACTGGCAAAGAGGGTTCTCTGGAGCACTGACAGTAGACACTCAGAGCTTCCCTGTGTTTGCCTAGGGTCATGTGACTGGGAAAAGACTCAGTAGAGAGGCACAGGAAGGGGGTGGGGAGAAGGGTGTCACCCCCTTGTCACCTCACTTCTGCTCTTAGCTCCCTTTACCTCTGCATGAATCCAGTCAGTCACCAGGCTTTCTTCACCCTCCTCATCTATAACCTCTTTCCTTCAACACTGCTCCAGAAGGTGCTTACTGAGCTGGACACTAAACTAGTTGGTGTGAGGCCTTCTGTAAAAATGAATAAAACAGGTCTCCCTTCTGATGATGAAGAGATGAGGAAAATAACCTGACGAAAATTCATGTCAGATTTTTAGAAAAGCTGAAACTTGACAGGAGCAACTGCAATTGCTCAGTGTGGAAGAAAACAGGAACCCTTCCAGGGAAATCTAAGTCGACGTTTTTGAGTTCGCATTGAACTTGGATCTAGAAAGCCAAGCATCCATTCCCAGCTTGTGTGCTTTGGAAATGACACTGGAGATGGAGGTCAACCTGTCCAACATAAATAACTCTTCCATGATTGGTGCAGCAAGACTTTTGTCTAGAAAAGGAGGAAGGAACCAGGCCCAGGGTGTGGGCTACCAAGATGAGTACATGCAACGTCAGCTCTGGAACCTGAGGCTGCACGAAGATTAAATTTGAGTAGTGTGTGATGAAAAGCTGTCCTTGTCCCAGTCGCCCCCCATGAACGATGGAGTAGGAGCCTAAACCAAGACAACTAGTTTGGATGTCAGGGCCACAGACCAGATGTTAATGACGAACAACCTTATTTAGGGAAAAATCAGTAGGGATAAGGAACAAGAAGTAGATGTCTTGACTTCATAGAAAACTCACTTGCACATATTATCACTCTGCCTAAATTCAAGTTTAGCTTCTGAAAAGTAGTAGTTGTTAGTCTAGGCTGCATAATTGTTTTCTTATGGATGATGCAAAAGTGAGAATGGCACCGATCTGATAGTTTCTGGGACAACAGATTAGATGGAAACCCTTGTTTGTGACTTGGTAGGGCCCCGGACACACGGCGTCTACTAAGTGCCAGCTAATGCTGGGATTAGTCCAATATTCACTTCTCACAAGAGCCGTCACGACCTGAAATTTTTTCACTATGAGGTGCACATTAATTTTGCAGAGTAAAGAGATACATTTTTCAACTAATCCTACTCCTTCCTAAAACGGAAACAACCATACAATTGCATAATCATATCCCCAATGAGTGAAAACATAATTAAATTTGATTAATGTGTTTTTGCTTATTTAAGCACAGCATATTTTTTTTCCTGGCTGGCATAAAAAGTTAATGGTTCAATCATTAAAATTCTCTGACATATTTAGAACTACTATGTCGTCAGCAGTTCAGCCACTTTCCCAAGTGAAATCCTTAAGAAAAAATAAAGTGTCAATTAATGGCATCATTAAAATATTTTCTGTTCTTTAAAATAATTCATAATTATTTAATATTAAATTGCAAATTATGAGTGATTTATCATAAGGGCTGTGCATCAGGAGTATTGAAATGAGTTCATGGTTAAATGAGTCCAACAAACACAACTATTCAATTTATTTATAACTTGACTCTTTTTAGCTGTATGAAAACAGAAGCTTTAACAGGAAATATGCATATCAAAAATAAAATTATAAGTGACATAGAAATAAAAGTTCCACAAAAGAGAGAAAATGCATAATGCTTGAAGGAAATTAATGCCTGTATGAAAAACTATCAGACTGTAGTTTCATGGCAGCAAATGCAAAACTGAAATAAATTGAAACAGGATGAAATGAGTTACCACTTCTCGTTATTAGAGGCCTATTAAGCACTAGAAATGGGCCAACTTATTTTCCCTTAAAACTAATTGGAAAATTTTGTGTTTTTGTCAACATAAGCATTTCCTAAGACTTTGTTACATCCTTAAATAGAATCATGACATCCACCCCATTCAGTTGTGTATGCACCTAATCCTGGCAAAGTAGACGGGCAATCTTCATTAGCAGCCGGCAGGACCTGTACATCTCTTGCAAACAAAAAGAAAGGCAAAATGCACAAACAAGCTTAATCCAGCACCACAGCAAATGCCTACTTCAGTTGTGAAATTTCCAAACCAAAATAGTCCCAGATCTATTTTATCTACCTAGGTAACAAACCCAATAAAAGCTCCTATTTCCACCAGAAATGGATGACTTAGACTAATTGCTAACATCCTCCACTGTCCATAGATAGCTCATCTCCAAATCTTGTCAAACTTACCTCTAAAATACATCTCAAATATGTGTTTACATGGCATTTCCCTTAATGAGGCTGGGGTTGTTGGTTTGGGGTAAAATATCCTGCAGGGAAGTACCCTTTTCTCATATCATCCTGAAGGCCAGGAGATGAGTGAGCTTTTCACTGGTAGTGGTGACTTTGATCCCTTGGTGAAGGTGGCATCTGCCAGTTTGTGTCAAGAAAACATTATTATTTTTATATCTTCCATCTTTTATTCTATATGCAGAAGTCCCAAAATACAGCCCTCAATCAGATGGAGGTAAATCATTGTACTCAATGTTGTGGGAAAATTCCATATTCTGTATTTGGAATTTTCTGTGAGAAAGATTAAAAAATTATTTTTTAAACCCTTTACTAATTAAACTTTAAAGTCACCTCTGCACCTCTTCATTTACTTGTTTATGTTCTGCCTGCCTGACCTGTCCACAACCTCCCTGGAGGTGTTAGTCTGGTTCACCTGCCACATTATCATATTCCTTTCCAGATGTACAGGTAGTGCTGAGTAAGTACTTGTTAAAAATGAATCACAGGAAGGATGACTGATTAAAAATACTAAAAATACTTAAAACATGTACCATATATTTAAATGAATGTTTTATAAATGGATTGCTTTATATTATTTCATGAAAAAGTTTCCATTACCACAATGAACTTCAATGCTATTGAAGAGTTGTTTTCTATCATTTGGTGTGATCTCCGTATGTCTGTTAACTGACTGATGTGACATTGTATTCTTCATATCTCTTCTTTCTGTGTGGGAAGCCAGACAGACAACAAGGCAAGCCACTGCGACAGAGTTTCACACTCTTGAGATACGGCAGCAAAGTCTAAATTGAATCATGCTAACTGGAGACTTTGCAGTAGAAATATATTCCTTGATACTCCACCCCCATGAAGTGGAAAGTCTGTGTGTATGAAGAACTTCCAGGCCAACTCCAAGCCTGGGCGGTTCTGGCTGGGTTGTGTTATGGATGTGCTAACACTTGCTGGAAGAAAGACGTGAAAACTGGCAACACCCTCTTCTATGCCCAAGTAACAACTGCACTTTTATACAACCTGGACAGCCTATGATTTAAGCAAGGAGATCAACAATAAAGTGCTTCTTTGGCTACTGGAATTCAGGAGACTCCATAACAAAAGTTTTATTTATTTTCAGTTTTGCCCCTGATCATAGTTGGCATGAAATCGACATTGAGTTTTGCAGGCAATGTTTTCATGCACTAATAATTTATAGTTTAATTCATTCTTAAATCCATAACCTGATCAAATGAATACATACAGCTTCCAGGACTTTTTTCACCATTCCTCACTTCTGAGGATTTTGCCCTGTTTGTTTCCCCTTATAGAAATCTCTCCTTCACCTCTCTTCAGGTCTAATTCACAGGGGTTCTTGCAGATATGATTACAACTTCCCGGAAGTATCCCTTCCCTTATTCCATAAGTTGATTCCTAATTCCCACTCCTCACTCTCCAGTAATTTTTAAGCCTTTATAAGCCTGTGAAGACATTAACTCCCATATCCCTAATTACATTTTAATAAGATGTTACTTAAGAAAAAAATGAAAGATAAGTTTCCAATTGGATCCAAATCTGAATTCTATGCTTATCGAATTTCTTCAAACTGTAAAATTAACCACAATCATCATGGTAATGATACTCAAAGGGAATGGAGCCTGGGTCTGTCCAGGTGGCCTGGAGCCCAGAGGTAAGGAGGGGGAAGGAAGCAATGCTCCTGGAAATGGAGGTGTGTCTCCTCCTTGCCTCTCTTTACCCAGACACAGAGCTCAGGAATCTGCTCTTTGCTCAGATCCTGCAGGGCCAGGCTGGGATGGCCACAGAGAGTGACCCAGGAGATCCTGGCGGCCCTGCACTTCACACTGCAACTGTCTAGATCTTAGCAGGCTAACCAGTGATTGGTTGATTCCAAATCCTTTTCCCTGGGTCCCCATGCTGGATGCTATGGGCATTGTTGTTGCTGACAATACAATTGTGACTGAATACCTGCATGAAGTCAAAGAATGGTTCTCATGGAGGAAATGAAAGGGCTTAAAAATCAGTCCTCCTGTGACATAAGACCTGTATCCTGTCCAGTCCTGCCCGCTTCTCACTGGGGAACACAATGATTGAGATACAGAGGAGAACAGCCCATATGCAGAGATTTCTTCTGGCTCATTCGCAATGAAAGATGGGCTCTGCACACACCCAGGTACGTGACCTCAGGCTATGTGAAAAGTCGCACAATCTAAGCAGTGAATATGCTGAATCTCTGGTCTGGTTGAACCAAAACAAAACAAAAAATTAATTTATGCAGTCCATCAGTCAGTTTAACTCACAGAATTACAATCTTGGTTCCCATTAGTGCTCAGTGAGGCTGAGCCAGCGCTTTGAACAAAACAAGCTTCATTTCTTGCCTGTGAACAGTTTACAGTCTGCATGGGAAACAGGCCATAAAAAGACAAAATAGGGAGCACATAATGTTGAGAAACTCTGAGTATAAGATGTGAACTAACATGAGGGGTAGGACAGAGCTGTGCAAGCATGACACTGTGGTTGTGGGTGAGGTAGAAAAGCTGTTGATGACAAAGTGGCATTAACGGGATCTGAAAGCCGTGAGAAAGTGTGCTGTGTGCCCATGGGAGCCAGGAGGAGGTCTGGACACTGACTAGGATAGTGTCTGTGAAGAATGGGCATGGTTTGCCCAGGGCTGCGGAGAGGGCCGTGCTTACCGGAGTGAAGTTAGGCAAAGGCTGTGCAGGAAAGGATGAGGTTGATGATGTAAGTGGAACCAAACCTGAGTGCTCTAATGGACATTTAAAATATATGATTTTTGAGGTTTATTCTCCGTGAAATGAGGAGCCAGTGAAGACTTTTAAAAGATCTGACATATTACTCACTTTTTTGTTGCTGGGAAAAAGTACCCAAGATCTGCAGTTTGTAGAAAAGTTCATCTTTGCTCATGGTGTCAGAGGTTTCAGTCCGTGGTTAGCTGGCTCCAAGGTAGAAATGGCACAGTGGAAGGGCCTGGAGGAGGAAAAACTGCTCGGTTCACAGCAACCACCAGGCAGCGAGGGTATAGAGGGAGGAGCCAGGGACAAAAACACAGCCTTCACATGGCCAGGGGCCGACTTCTTCCAATTTGGTTCCGCCTCCTAAGAGCACATCCAGCTATGAACTCATCCGTGGACATACGGCTCCTCCATGATCCAACTTCCTTCCAAAGACCCACCTCTGAACACATGAGACTTTTAGAAGCCATTCTAGAACTCGGCCATCACGCCTGAATGAGCGAGTTGCAATGTAGTCACTCTGAATGCTTGTTGGTAATAATATCCCAGGGGTGAAGAAGCAGCAGGGAGATCAGACAAAAAATTATCATCAATCGTCCAAACCACTGGGCAACAGCAGGGCAGGTGTAGAGCAGTGCTGAGGAGCTGGGTATACCTGAGAGCTAAAGCCAATGGGCTCCGCTAGTTTACACTTGGAAGGATGTATACAGTGTGTGGATCTGTAAGAATAGACTCAACGAAGGCTGACTTTGGAGGTCTGGCCTACTTGAAGAAAAAAAGAAGATACTGTTGGTGCTAGGGGTGGGCAAGACTAATTTTTCCGTTGTAGACATGCTAAGTTTGAATTGCTGTCACCATCCACTTGGTAATGGAGAAGGAGGAAGTCTTTCTGGGAAATCAGAGGCAGAAAACAGAGGCACCTGTGACAGAGCCAGCGATGGAAGGCATTGCAAGGTTAAGAGAATGTTGTAAATTTTTGCCTAATTCAAACTGTATCCATTCAATTATGTGGTCAGATTTGATCTGGTACTTCCTTTGTCCATATGTATCTGGTACAGTAGATGTACATTATGATGATGATTATTATGCTTATTATTTGCAGCACTGTGGATCAAGCCCAGGGCTTTCACACTGAGCTTCATTCCAAGCCCATTTTCACTTTTTATTTTTCAGACAAGGTCATGCTAAGTCGTTGAGTTGCCCAAACTGGCCTCAAATTTGTGATCCACTATGGCCAGTTTAGATGTACTTCTAAAAATTGTTTCTTTTTGTTTTTCTAAAAGTCTGTATTTTTTTAAATAAATTTATCCTTAGTGTGGTTACCTATTTTCTAAGGCAAACATTTAAATCTATATATTTCTCCCCAAACAATGCTAAAACATTGTGTGTTTTCATTACCACTTATTTGAAAATAGTTTCTAATGTCTCCTGCAATTTCCTCATTGATTTATAGATAATTTAATAATCTGTTTTATTGAGGCTTCTATATCTACTCATAATGCAGAGTTACAAGAAATGTTATTTCATCCTAATAATGGGGAAAATCTGGATAACATCAAAGTCATATTTCCTGAGCCTAGTTGAGGACTGAGATGCTGATATTGTAAAGTAAGCAGGTAATTGGATGACTAAGAAGGGGAAGACTGTAAGGAAAGAAAAAGTATACATTATGTCTGGATGTGAAAATGTAAAACTGACAGCTAATTTCTTAACAAAAAATGCAGAAAGGAGGGAAAAAAGTAGAATGATTTTATAACTTGAAAAAAAAATAACTACCAATCTACTACTCAAAATCCAGTGAGATATTCTTCCAAATTCCATATTCAATAAAAGTACTATCAGAGAACAGAAAAGAGAATGTATTGCCAGAAGGCCTGTGTCAAAAGGAGAATTTTGTAAGAAGAGAAATGCCTCAGAGGGAAGATGCAGAGAAATACCTGAGAGAAAGAGGAACATGGAATTCCATGAAATAGCAGGCTGACATCAATTACCATTGTGGAGGATTTATGGGATAACAAATTAGAAATGCAGTGTAAAATATTGCAAACTACGAAAAAAGAGTAAGCAGAGTTTGATACTTGAAAGAGTCCAAATTTATGGGAAGTGATAAGAGCAAAAATTTACTTTAGGTCATAATAAGCCAAATATAAAAATGTGTGCTCTTCAACCAACAATAAAATAATAGAGAATAAAATGCATAACTAAAATGTTAATAGGTTAGAAACTAACATGCCAAGCTGGTTTATTTTATTTTTTCAAAAGAAAAAACACTGAAAGGATCATAAAATAATTGTCTCAAAGACAAGCAAACATTACATGGTGAATGATGTCTGATTCCATCTTTAACTTGAGCTGAATGAATATCCTAATTAAAGATCAGGGATGTCCATGTGGATTTTTTACGGTCTTTACTTGGTAGCAAAAGTGCAGTGCAGGAACTGTGTTGCAAAGCAGATTCATAGAGTTTCTCCACTTAGAGACATCTTGATCCCTATCAAGCTTCCCCACTGCATGGGCTTGGATGGGGTGAGGTTGGGGTGAGGGAATCGTCAGCATTGATTGGCAAAGATTGGTGGTGTTACTGACCTGATCTGGAATTCCTAGCCTGAAAGGAAACTACAGGAGTTCATATCCCATTCCCTGGAAGGTTAGGGTTTGAAGAGGGGGCTGCTGATATGGGAAAACCATCCTGCAGGCTATTCAGGGGATCCAGCTCATTATGCTTGTCCTATTTCACTGGAACCCCTCTGCACTTCATTCTCCAGACAGGTGTCAAGATCCGCTGAAATAGTCATGCAGAGGAAGCAGACTGTGACCAGGCATGACTGAGCAGACAGTACCAAGGTGTGCCCTGCCTCCGCGAGCCCCTCTTTTCCTTCAACAGTTTAGCTCCTTCTCCTATCAGTTCCTTGTGCAAATTCTTCTCTCAGGGGCCAGTGGGTGGAGATTAAGAAGTAAATATAAACCCAAGTGAATATAACTTTTCTGGTATGGAATTATCCATGCTCTCTATCAAACTGGATACTTTTTCTGAGCCAGGGTCTCACTATGTAGCTCACACTGTCCTTAAAGTCACAGAGATTCTCCTCTCTCAGCCTCCCAAGTGCTGGGATTACAGACATGAGCCACCACACCAGGCTCAAACTGGATTTTTGGTATTGCTTTACCTAGCCCATTTTCACAACTCCATAATTATGACAGTTGCTGATAGGCAACTTTTTTTCCTTTTCTTTCTTTCTTGTCAACTCCATCCTGAAACTGGCCCATTATTATCCACTGCCCAGGATGCATCTTTCCAATGGGCCCTGCAGGGTTAATCAAACTTGAAAAGATTAAGGGCCGAGGAGTGCACCAACAATTTTTTAAAAGACTGAGCTTGAGGAGAGAACAGTGAAGCGCAGTAGTGTTCAGACTGTGACCACAAACACAATGCTGTACAATTACATGAACTTTTTTCCCTTTCCTTTTTTTAAGGTTGCTTACACGGTGGTTATTCCTTATGGCGCCAGCACAGCAGGAAGCAAAGTGCTGGTAACTGAAGGCCGTGGTCTGTGTCCTTTGGTTCCTTGGACAGGCTTTTCACTTCCTCCCAGCTGTGGCTCTACCCTATCATCCTGGGAATGTCTCTCTCTCTCTCTCTCTCTCTCTCTCTCTCTCTCTCTCTCACACACACACACACACACACACACAGACATACACAGAGCACACTGGTCTCACTACAAGCTGTCCTTGGTGTCTGCTAGTCCATGATTCTTCACCTCTTATGAGACTGGGTCCTCTAACCTCTCCATAGTGTGGTGAGTTGCTTTGCTTTCCTGTTACCCGGATCTTTGAGCATTCAGCCCACACCCCAAAAGTGCCTGCACCCCTCTCAGATGGTCCTGGGCTGGGCAGGCCCACAATCCCGCCAAGCTAGGCTCCCCTGGCATCCACATTCCACCAGTGCACTCAAGACCCTCTCAGCCCTGAGTTCAGCTCAGCCGCTGCCCCGCTGTGGATTTATAGAAACAAGAAAATATAAGGTTTGGACTGTAGATATGGTTTATGGAAATGGAAAGTTCGAAAATTAAATATTGAGGAAAATATATCACAAAGTACTAATCAAAAGACGTTGTGGCAGCCATATGCACACCATATTCCTGAGTGTAGTAAGTGCACTGACGTGGTAGAAAGATGACAATGATTAATTTCTCTGATACAAATGAAACACCTAGGATATTGCCCTGCAACCAGTAAGGTTCCAGTAAGTCTTATTTTTTTGTTAAAAATCTTTGATGATGCCCAGAAAAGTAGGTTAAATTATGTAATTTAAAATTCTAAGTCACACAACCGACTGTATTTAAAATTGATTAATTACATTCTGGTAGAAATAAGAAAACATATGAAAGAGGAAAAAAATATAGCTACAAAATCCCCTCCAAAACCCAGAATATATGCATTAGGATAATAGATTTCCAATCAAAACATCCACTAGAAAAGTGAATTTCAATCTTCCCTATTCTTGGGCAGAGTTCAAGATGTTGCATTTTTGGAAAATGGTTAAGTGGAACATGTGAAGCCTTTGAGTAGATGAGAGCGCTTTCTGGTGATTTACAGGGCCGTTCTCTCTGTATTGTCAGGCAGAGAACTAGTTGGGTCTGACAGCTTGCCCAGGCCCCCAGAGGCCAGACGTACAATTTTGGTAGTGCTACTCCAAAGGATGATGCATAAACATGTACCATCTCCAGTCAAAGAGGTAGAGGAAGTCCTTGCTTCTGTGCCCTGCAGAGTGAAGGAGCTCACCAAGCGAGGTCAACTCAAGACAGGTTCCTGCTCGCTTAGTCTTCCCACCGGTGCCTGTGTTACAGTCTAACCTGCAGCAGAGGATTTTGGTTTCTTTCATTCAAAGACCTTGTCATAACACACACTTCATACAAACCACAAACATCAGGAGGAAATAAACAGTGAATACCATAAAGCAGGATAAAAGTAGACAGAAAAGTTACTGAAATCCGATGGCAGTGTTAATACTGCAATCATAATTTTCAAGGAAATAGCAATCATTAAGTGTAGGGCCTCATCAGGCTCTCAGTGTACTCTGGGAGGAACAGTAGTGGGAATGAAGAAAAGATCAACAAGAGACAGTACCTGGGTCAGGTGGAGGTCCTCTCTCTCCTAAGCTGAGGAGAGGAACTGCCCAAGAATGGTAGAGCATTTATTTATACCCTTGAGAGGTTGATATTAATTTCAACCCCTATACCCAGCATCAGTTAACAGTCAGCAACAGCTTGTTTGCATGCTTCCAGGAGCTCCCGTGTTCTTGGGCTGGCTTTGCCCTGCACCCAGAATTACTTTCCAGCTTCAGCTGCTCCCAACAATCAAGAAAATAATTGTTATTTGAAATTAGTACAAATTATGTTCGGGAGTAAAAACAAAACAATAAAATTTAATGTATAGAGATGTATCCTTTTATCATTTGATTGAAGTATAATTGACAAATAAAAATTATATAACTTCACAGTGTATAACATGACATTTAGATATGCATACACATTGGGAGATAATTCCTGAAGTCCATTATCATGTTCTTATACTTAATATATATTGGTTCAATTAATTTTCAGAATATGAGATATTGCTATCAACTATAGTCACCATGCTATACCTTAGGTCCCAGAGTTTCTTCATCTTATAATTATGATTTTTTTGGCTAATATCTCTACATTTCCCTTACCTTTCAACCTCTGGTAAACTACCAGTCTTCTAGTCTGCTACCCTGAGTTTGATATTTTTAGATTCCACATGTGTGTGAGAGTGTGTGGTGCTTGTTTTTATTTGTGTGGCTTACTTTGCACAGAACAGTTATCCTGCTCAACCCTGTTCTCATAAATGCAGGGCATTGCCTCTTGTTTAAGGCTGAATTATAGTCCAGTGCACACATAAGCAAAACTGTCTTTACCTACTCATCCTTAAATGAAGGTAAGGTTGCTTCCACACCTTGCCATGTGATTACTGCAGTAATAAGCATGGAAGGGCAGTTATATTTTCATGCTCCTGTTCCCAACACCTCAGGCGATAGACCCACATGTGTGATTGCTCCACAGCATGACAGTCTTATTTCATTTATTTTTGAAGACCCTCCATATTCCTTTCCATAATTCCCTACAAAGTTACGTTCACTCCCTATGAGCAGTGTACACAGGCATCCTTGCCCCCACATGCTCTCCAACACAAGTAGCTTTTGATGTTTTGCCAAAAACCATCTGAGGTATGAAATATTCTGTTATCTAAAATAGCCTCCAACTCATTCACATGCCACTTACCATTTCTGCATTTCCTAAAGTGCTGCAGGTGATTCGCATTGTGGACTTAATTTACATTTCTCTGGTGTTTAATGATGTGGAGAACCTTTTTGTACATATATTAACAAACATAAAAATGCTTTTATGTGTATTTCCCTTATTGAGTTGTATGGGCACCATATATATTGTGAATGTTTAATCAGTATTGGATATACGATTGCCAATAGTTTCTTCATATCTATGAGTTCTTTTTCAACTTTTTGATCATTTTCCTTGTGATACGGATTTCTTTTTTTTGGTTTGATGTGATCCTACTTTACCTATTGTTAATTTTTTTGCCATTGCTCTTGTTATCATATTGTATTAGTCACTTTTCCATCCCTGTAATGAAGTACCCAACACTCACAACTTAAAGAAGGGGAGAGTTCATTTGGCTGGTGGTCTCAGAGGGGTCAGTCCATGGTTACCTTGCACTGAGATATAAATGGTGTGGCAGAAGGGCCTGCTGCAGTAAAACTGCTCAACCCATGGCAACCAGAAAACAGAGTTAGAAAGTAGGAAGCAGACACAAGTGCCATACATCCTGCCAGGTTATGCCCCAAGGGACCATCTCTTCCTACCAGGACCTATCTCTTAATTTCACATCCACTGATTACATAGCGCCCACAAACTGAATCACCTTCCAAAAGCCTCAAATCTAAATATGAAGTGTTGGGGGATATTCTAAATCTGAACCATAATATATGTCCAGAAAACAATGCCAAAATAAGAGCACTTATAATTTTTTCTAAAAATATTATGAATTCAGTTATTATGCTTAAAACATTGATTAGAGTTGAGTTCTTTATTCTCCATAATATGAGGATCTTAGAACTTTTTGGATTTTTTGGTTTATAGATATACTATTTTCCCAATACAATTTATTAGAAACTGTCTCTTTCAGGTATTCTTGTAACCTTTGTGAAAGAACACACACACACACACACACACACACACATACATTCTGATATGTATATAATCTAATTGTAGCTTCATTCATCATGCAGAGTTGGTACATGTATATAATATTTCTCAGTTTCTTTTTTAACCCCTCTCCCACCCACTCCTGGCACCTCTTGGGCAGAATCTGAATACAGTGATGTAGATAGTACATGTTTGTATATAGTACATGGTGTTCACATGCATGCACACAACGCTTCACAATTTCACCTGTTTTACTAATTTCCTTTCTCTCCCCACCTGCCAGTCTTCAGTTTCCCTTCCCTATGCCAAAGATACATCTCACTGTTCCCTATGTCTGTTCTTCGTCTTGCATTGTATTTACACATTGGATTTCTCATATAAGAGAAACCACATGATATTTAAGCTTGTGGGTCTGATTTACCTCACTTATCATTATGGTCTCGAGTTGCATATATTTTTCTACAAATGACTCATGTTTATCTTTCCATGTGGCACAGTAGTACTCCTATGTATATAAATACCACATGTTCTTTATCCAGTCATCTGTTAGTAGACATTTAGGCTATGAATATACTTTAACAAGGAAGATGTGAAAAATAATCCAACATGTAGAACAATGTTCAACAATGTTCACTATTCAACACAGAATTATAAATTAGAATCCTGCAGGATAGAATGATACACCTAAGAAAATGACTAAAAATAGCATCAGATATCAAATGCTTGAGAAGAGATGGAAACAATTATTCTGCCACTCATTGCTGGTGAGAATGCTAAATGATGAGCCACTTTGTAGAACAATTTGAAATTTGTTAAAAAGTAGATGTGAGCATACAGTAACCATATCATTCAACTATCACATAGCTGGTAATTTATTCTAAAGAAATAAAAACATATGTTCAAATAAGACTTACATACAAATCTTCATAGATGCTTTTGTAGACAATTAAAGCAATACAGTCAGCTCAGTTGCTCCTCAATGAAGGAATGGATTGAAATAACATGGTGTATCTAAACAATGGGGCACAACTCAGCAATAAAAGAAAATGAATGACAAATTGAATAAAAGTGTCAACACCAAAGCGTTACATACAATATGATTCCTTGAGCAGAACCTTCTCAAAGTGACAAATGTATAGTGATTTGGGACAGATCAGTGGTTGCCAGGGTAAAGGTTGGGGGAAGAGTGCAACTAAAGTCATGTCTCAGGGACAGGGTTTATATCCCAAAACATGTGTTTTGGGTGATTATGTCACTGGGCAAGCATCACAGAATGTAATTACACAAACTAAGATGATAACAAAGTCAAAGTGGTTGACCAGATCTCATTGCATGACTGTACGAAATGCAGAAATGTTAAGTGACACATGACTGAGTTGAGGGCTATTCTGGATAACAGAACATTTCTGCATTATAATTGTGGTTGCTCACATCTATACACATGATAAAAACTATGCATACAAACCATGAACAAGTCCTGTACTGGCTTCTTCATGCCTCTTTGTCCAAACTCCTTTAACAGAGCTTAGAAATTCAGTGGAGTTAGTAGATCAGATCATTGCAAGGTGGAAAAATGTAAGGCTATACCAAGTCCTATCAACTAAAGTAAAGCATTGCCAGAATGCTGAGTACAGATTGCTTTAAGGTAGGACCATGTCATCTTTTCTAAGCATCTTATATTTGCATTCTCTTCCAGACTAAAGCTATAACCCTGCTAGCAGAAATCAGATTTAGTAGGGAGTATTGTACTCGACGCTCTAATTTCTTATTGCTTGAAGGCAGAAGTTAAAAGAATAGGGTATTGAACAGAGTATCGAGGATAGCACAAAAAAAGAAGTCATGTTTGGAGTGTATACAATATGTCTACAAAAGATTTGGGTTGTGGTTCAAAGGACATAGAATTTACCAAAAGCAAGTAGTTCAGAATCTTTCTAAGTGATTGCCAGCACTTAGTGAGTGACTACCCAACCCCTACCCAGCCCCTAACTAAGATGAAGGTTAAACTCCACAGCTCATACCATGAAGAAGTGAGCTGCAAAAGTTGTGCAGATGCCAGGAAGCCCATGTTCACCACTCCTTGGATGTGGAATAAAGACCTTTGGACAAAGAAAACACATGTGTGCCATCTCTTCCTGACAATGGACACCATAAGAAGATGTGATGCCTTGAAAATCTAAAGTGAAAAACCAGACCAAAAAGTCATCCAAAAAACATCTAAAACTCTCTAAAGCAAGGGAGAAGAAAGGATGCAGGCACCAGTAATTCATGATAGATAGCATGGACTTGCTAAGAATCCATGCAATGTCTCAAGTTCCATTAGGGATTGAGTCTGCAGACATCGTAGTTATTTAATTCTATTGGGAAACTTGCTGATGAAGAGGAAAAAAGATAATACCTCCATAGTGCCACATCTCATGTTCAACCATGTTTCAGCCTGTGTTTTTAATCTTCGTATAGCATTTCGATCCAGATGCAGTTAAGAGGTTTACAGGCATGTACTGAGCATGGTAATATGACTACATGTCAGTCAAATTATGTGTGTTGTGTTGTGTTTTGTTTTGTTTTACACAAGCATTAGTTACAGGCTATTTCTGAGAATGATTTAGCCATTAGAGAAAATGGAGCTCTATAATATTTTACTCTCATTTCATGATTAGATTTTGTTTCTCAGTTGAGAAGCATTGTAATTTGTGAATAAATCAGAGAATATGGGCTCAACCAAATTTGGTAATTATTTTAGCAAGGTAGTTTAGTAATTCACTCTTTGGACAGAAACTCACTTGACCTGCTCTGTAATTTCTTTATCTTAAATTGGTGTAAATGTTTATTTTCCAGAACTTCTCTGAAGATTAAAACACATGTGGTCATATAGGGCAGATCTACTAAATCCTGATTCCCTCTCTGGGTATTTGCTGATCAGATCTACAAAATGAATTTTGTGTGTCACAGACAAAATATACCATAATAACAGAGAACTTCCCACCCCCACATCTCTTCTTTAGCTACTATCTTTCCCCTTTCTCTTACTTAGCATTCAAGAAAGTCTTGGATTACCATCATTATTATTCCTAGGTTACATAGAGAAAAGCAAAGAATGAAGAGGTTAGATTACTTCTACCTGACATAGAGCTAATAAGAGAGGCAGTCAGAATTTCAATCCAGAAACAAGTTTTATCTTAATGAATGTTAAATGCATATATAAATTCAGAGTCACCCTAAATGCTAAAGGACATCGCAACACCGTACATTTAGTTGAAATATACACTTCCCTTGACACATGCTATTAATTTTTCATAGTAAGACTCTAGAATTGAGTGGTACCAGGGGCAGAAGGGAAAATGTGACTTAGCAAGGAGTCCTTAGGTTTCTTCATGGTCTATGATTCAGTCTTTTACCGAGATTTCTTATCCATTTCCCGCATTTATCTATGCACATGTCTTGCTTCCAACTTGTCTCTGAGCTGAATTGCCAGCAATGCAGAGACGCCCTGGTAGTCCAAAATGAGTCAAGTGACTCAGAAGATGGGAAATCAGTATTGAAGAAGCAGAGGATGACATAAGCCTGACTAAGGATGGAATTGCAAAGTATGCCAGAGAGGATTAAAGCCACTCAAAGGTGGAGAATTAAATGAGGACGCCTCAGAGATCCCTCAGTACATTCACTAATGTACCTTATTTCCAAGCAATATTGCATGATACTTGAATTGATTAGGAATGGAAAACATCTGCAGGAGATGGTGCTACTATTTCTGTTTTTTTGCTAACTTTTGAAATATTCCCAGAAAGGTCCTGCTTCTGTCCTGACTGCCCCTAGAGTTTCCCCACAGTGTGTACAAAAGCCTGGAATTTGCTCTCTAAGCACTGTTGGGAGCTGTTGTGTCTCAGAGCTGAGAGTATTGGCTTGAAAAAGAAATGACACACTGAAAATTGTCAACAAAATTAGTCTTTTCTTGTTGTTTATTCCCACCCAAGGATAAGTAATTGCTTTATTCTCTCTTAATTTACAAATATGTTTTTATTTGTAGTCATTTTATGATTGAATTAAGAGAGAATCAGCTTCTCTTCATGTGCACGATTAGTGAATTTCATATCCAGGTCTTCAAAGTTCCTGCTTCTTGCAATAAGCAATTCTTTGTGGCTAAGGACTATAAAAATACATCTATAGAAAAACGGGCACGATCACCACTTTGTGTTTTCTTTGCGGGTAGTGATGGTGACATACTCACTTTTGCATCCTCAGGATCTAGTAGAATGCTCACGCATTCCAGAAACTTTTAAAAATGTTAATGAAAGAATCAAATAAAATATTTTGAACATCAGCAAGGTGGTAGAGTAGGAGATCCCAGCCTTCCAAACACACAGACGCGGAACCTAATCATGTACAAAAGTATCCCTGGGAGAGCTCTGCAGAGTTAAAAAGGTGCAGTAGGGGCTGGGGATTTAGCTCAGCGGCAAAGCGCCTGCCTGGCAAGCGCAAGGTCATGAGTTCGGTTCCCGGTACTGGAGAAAAACCAAAAAAAAAAAAAAAAGGTGCAGTGACACAGAGGAGCAAAGCACCTGAGAAGCACAGCACTGAGAGGAAAGCGGCGCCTTCCTCCTGCCTGCAGCCGTTCATCCTCTGTGGCGCACAGGTTAGCGCTGAGCGGCCTCTCGTCTGTGAGCTCTGCCCGTGAAGGAAAGCAGACGCTGCTGAGTCACCGGCTTCCTAGGCCTTTCGGGGTGTTTCCTGAGATGTGCACGTTGGTGTTACTCTCCCCAGATCCCTGGAAAGATCGACATAGCCAGCACAACTGGAAGCGGCTAAAAACCAAAGAGAAGGGTAGGAGCCCTGAGCAATAGCCATGAAGCAAGTGCCTACGCTGTCCTAAGCTGCTAGGGCTTAAATTTAGTGTATCCACCAAATCCCCACGTTCAGTGGAGGGGTTTGGAAGGTGACTGGATCATGAGGTGTTATACCTGACCGGCTGTGAAGAGGTGAGTCCCCCCCTGGAGGGGACCCTGGGCTGACCTGCAAGGGTGCATCTTTCTCCTCGGCTCCTCCCTTCTCTCTCTGCTTCTTGGCTGCCATGACGTGAACAGCTCTCCTCCGCCTGGCCCTTCCGTCAGGCCCTTCCTGCCTTGGACCCAAAGGAGTACGGACTGAAATCTCTACAACCCATAAGCAAAATAAACACATTCTTTTTCTTTAAGTTGTGGGTGTTGGGTATTTTGTCTCAGTGACAAGAGAGAGAGCCGCTGAGCCAGCCAAGCGTCTGCTCGTTGAAGGACCTCGGCATCCCTCACCACTGAGGGCTTCCATCAACCTCGTGCCGTCACGGAACCTCTGTAGTCATCACTGCGAAGATCTTCATAATTTCTGGCTTCACAGCCTCCAGCCGGCTGAGCTGGCGTCCTCCACTGGAGCCACCTCCAGCAGTCCAGCCCAGAACCCAACACTACCTGATCCTCGTCGCTGCAGATGCTAACCCTGGCCTCCGCGCTTCCTGGCATGTACGCTGTTGGAGAGGGCAGCACCGCTGAGGACTCCAGCACCTCTAGCCATCGCCTCCAAGGGATCACATAGTTGACACCGTAGCTACTTGAGCTGTGAAGCCGCCATGTTCCCAGAGGCCCCAAGTGCCCAAGCAATCATCAGATACACCCAGCCACAGTGACTCCCAGAATGCTTTCCTATGTGATGTTCCGGTGTGCATTCCATCCGTCAGCAAAGTCTTCTGTCCACAGGCCAAGTCTACAAATTCGGGAAGCAATTCCTTCTTCAAGGGACCATAGACCTCTAGTAACTGAACCCAAAGAATTAAGACAAAGAGGTTGTCTGACAAAATAACGAGCTCAGCGAACTACAAAAAAATTCAAGTAAAGAATAAAATCAGGAAAACCATATAAGATTGAAATAAGAAGCTCTGGAAGGATAAAAAATATAAAAAACAATCAAACAAATGCTGTGGTGAAAGAATTCAGTGACTCAGCTAAGACAAATCAATAGAGTGAGTTCAATCATGTAGACAGGGTTAGAAAGCTCCAATAAATAATTTGAAATTATCTCATCAGTGGAGAACAAGGGATAGATGTTTGTGTGTGTGTGTGTGTGTGTGTGTGTGTGTGTGTGTGTCTATTTTCATAGCAGGAAAAATAGGAAAATTCATGCACAGGTGGAAACTAAACACATTCTAAAATCATTCTTTAGGAAAAGAGAAAATTAAAAGGGAATTTAAAAATACCTAGAGAAGAGTTATAATGAAAATACAAATTACCAAAACTTATGGGATGCAATAAAAACAGTACTGATAGAAAAATTTATATCATTAAATAATTACATTGCATAGAAGAAATACTTCAACTAAGTAATGTAATTATCCAATTCAGGGAATGAGAAAAAGAAGAAAAATTAAATTCCAAGATAATGAAGAGAAAACATTAATGTAGATTAGAACACAAGTAAACATAACTGAGAATACATAAAAACAAGAAAACTATGTAAGCCAAGATTAGAGTTTTGAAAAATGTAACAAAATTGATAAATGCTAAGGCAGCCCCACTTAGAAAATAAAGAGGGAAAACTGAAATTAAATAAAATTAGAAATGAAAGAGGAGACACTAAAAGACATAGAATCAAGTGGGAGAATGAAGACTACAATGCGTAATTATACAATAAGAGTGGGGGTACCAAAAGGAATGGATATGCTGCTAGAAGCAACTTAGTAGGGTACATCAAGAAGAAACAGAAAGGCTCAATAATAAACCAGACTGAATCAGCAATTAACAGTTTCCTATGAATAAACACCCAGGACCAGATGGTTTCACAGTGGATGCTATCAAACAGTCAAAAAAGTAACACTAACACTTCTCAAACTCTCCCCAAAAGTTACCAAGGAAAACACATTCCCAGACTCATTTTAGGAGGTGAGCATCACCCTGATTCTGAAAGTAGGCATACATCCAAAAAGAGAAGAAACAAAACAAAACAAAACACTAGTAGCCAGTGTCCCTGATATACAGGCAAAAATCATCAATAAGATTTAATAGTATGTAGAAATGGTCATATATTATAATCATGTGGGATTAATCCTTGGGATGAAAGAATGATACAAATGCGAAAACCCTCAGTGTAATAGGCCACAGGAACAGAACGAAAGATAAAAACGGTGTGATCATCTTAAGAGAGGCAGAAGAAGAACTTTAAAATTCATCACTTTTTCATAGTAAAATTATCAGCCAAAAATGTATGAATAGAAATTATCCCAGCACAAAAAGAGTCCCTCTAAGAAAAATACACTGAAAAGTGTAATGCATAGGGAGAAATTGAAAGTGTTTCCTGTAAAGTCCTAAACACAGCAAGCATTCCTTTCATCACCGCTGCTATTTGACATATTACAGGAAGTTCTAGCCAGATTAGGCAAGAAAAGGAAATAAAAGGCATCAAAATTGGAAAGGAAAAATCAAAAATATTATTATTTGCAGGTAGGATGACTGTATAAATAGAAAACTCTAATGACTGTGAAAAAACTGTTAAAACTAGCAAACAAATTTAACAAAGTTGCAGAATACAAAGCCAACATAAAAAAACCAGTATCTTTTCTCTACAACAATAAATTATCTGAAAGAAAATAACAGAACAATCATATTTAAATTAGCAACAAAATAAAAAGCAAGGAAGACACTTTGGAATTCATAAAATTAACCTAAGAGATCAAGGACATATATACTCAAAATAATAAAACATTAGTAAAGGAAACTAAAGAAGGTACAAATAAATGGAAATATATCTGGGGTTTGTGGAGTGGAAAAATTAATATTGTTAAAATGCCCATATTTGCAAATGTTCTATACATTTAATACAATTTCTATCAACATTTTCATAGAATTCTTGCAGAAGTAGAAGAAATTACCCTAGTATCCTTTTTTTTTTGGTTTTTCTCCGGTACCGGGAACCAAACTCATGACCTTGCCCTTGCCAGGCAGGCGCTTTGCCGCTGAGCTAAATCCCCAGCCCCTCGAGCTAAATCCCCAGCCCCTCCTACTATACATATGGATTCAGAAAAGTTCTCCAACACCCAAAAGAGTTTTGAGCAAGAGCAGCAAAGTTGGAAGCATCAAATTTTCTAACTTCAGGTTATAACACAGAACTAATAATAGAGAATAGGTTATTCGGCATAAGAATATGACAGAATCCATTAGGCAAATAGAACAGAACACAGAAATTAACACATGTTGAACAAAGATATAAAAAAATATAAAACAAGGAGAAGGGTAACCTCTTCAGTAAAGGGTTTCATAGAAATATCAACTTGGTAAAAAATAATTTGGACCCCAAATGTCACATTTATCTATTTATTTTTTTGGTTTTTCTCCAGTACTGGGAACCGAACTCACGACCTTGTGCTTGCCAGGCAGGCACTTTGCCGCTGAGCTAAATGCCCAGCCCCGGTTTATTTATTTTTTTATTTTATTTTATTTTATTTTTTTTGGTTTTCAAATGTTACATTATACACAAAATCAGCTCAAAACAGTAACTCAATTTACTTGTAAAATGATAATCCATGAAATTTCTAGAAGAAAACAGGGGAAAACCTTACACAAACATGCATGAAGCAAGTTCAAAAATAAATCCGTGGGATTACATCAAATTAAGCATTTTTGTTCATCAGTGCAAGCAAGGAATAGACTAACAAGGTAGCTAATAGGAAAAATTTGCAAGCCATATGTCCAATCAGGGGTTACTGTCTTGTTTATAAGATATTTGACATCTTGATAGAAAAAAAAAAAGAAATAGTTTAAGTAATAGGCAAAGAAAGATAAAGGACATTTCTCAAAAGAAGACACACAAATGCCAGAAGTATGTATGACAATCTCTACCATCACTAATCATCAGGAAAATGTAATTGGAAATCAGAGTAAGCCATTGCTTCACATCTGCAAGAATGACTTATCAAAAAGACAAACTATAACAAATGTTGGCAAAGCTGTGCAGAAAAGTGAACCAATATGCATTATTGGGAGGATGTTTATTGGCACAGCCATTCAGTGAAATTGTATGGAGTTGCCTCGAAAAGCTAAAAGTAGGACTGCTGTTTGATCCAGATGTCCAACTCCTGGTTGTGGAGCTAAAAGAATTGGAAACCAGGTGTGAAGAGAAATCTACACGCCCATGCTTACTATACCATTATTCAAGCAGATAAGACACAATTTAAATCCTCCTTAACTGATAACCGAAAGTGTGTGTGTGTGTGTGTGTGTGCGTGTGTGTATACTATATGCTCTATAAACAGGGAAATTCTGCTATTTCTGATGGACGGAGATGGAGGACATTGTGCTATTTGAAATAAACAAGACACAAATACCATACACAGTTTTCATCTCTATATAGACTCTAAAGCAGTCAAACCCTTAGAAACAGATATCCTGTGCTAGTTGGGGGCTGGGAAAGGGGAAAAAAAAGCATTTGTCAGAGGGCCTAAAATCTCAACTATGCAAGATGAATAATTTCTGGAGATATAAAGTATAGCATAGGGAAGATAGATAACATCATTGCATATTTGATACTTGCTAAGATGAATCTTGACTCTTCGTGTCCCATATACATACTCTGAAATGGTAACTGTAGCCATGAGAGACATCGTAATTATTGGGAGTACAGTCATCATTTCATAATGCACATTTATACTGAAACGTCAAGCTATATACCTTAAATATATGCAATTTTTCTGTCAACAATAGCAAAATAAATCTGTAATAATGATACAGCCTGTCAAATTGGCCTCACTAATTCCTAGTGAAGAATGTGAGCTGTAGCATTATGAACAATTTGTGCTGAATTTCTTCTGTCATCTCAGTGTCATCACCCCACCCTCCCCAGGCCACCGCTGGGCTGCACGAGAGAAGCCAGGAGCTGCAGGATTTGAGCGCGTGCCTGCTGGTGTAAGGAACTGCACAGGATTTTGGAAGACACAGTGACAACCCATCTCACGGCCCCCAACACACTCCTGAGGACCCGGATCTACGGCTGCACAAACACATATGAGGTAGGAGTGACCCACAAAGTTGAAGTGGCCTGTGGACAATGGCTTATATGTTCCATGGAGGTGAGGTTCTCCTCAGAAAAGCCCCAGAGCGGTGCTCCTCCAACACTTCCAGTGCGGCCAACACAGCTGCTTCTCCACCTCAGATCTGTCCACTTCCGTGTGCCCGGACTCCTACTCCAGCAGCAATATCTGGTGCCTGACGGAGCCCCTGCTCAGCTGAGTTTGCCAGGCTCCACCGCCTCTGTGTGTCAGCATGCACATTTCTTTAGCCCTCCCTCCATCCTGAGCTCCCTTCATAGCCTGGAGCCTGGCCGGCAGCACTGACTCTGGAACCAGTGACCTAGGCTGCAACTACAATCCACCCATCCTTGAGAGCAGTGCGGCTCTGAGCTCAGTTCTCCTGCTGATCCCTACACCGTCCCCACAAGTTCTCCTGGGCTTCCACAGCAAAATCTCCCTTCACAGCTGAAGCCTTCAGTGACTTTTGTACACACTCACACTGCAGTTGAATATTGGCTTTTCTGGAAAATTCACCTCACCATTCAGTCCTGTCAGTGAAGAGTAAAGTCTCAATTGCAATTTTCCAAAAGGTCTGGAAGAGGCTTGTAATGCTTTTGGCTTCCAGGCCATGATGTTGTCAACGTAATACTGAAACTTAAAACAATGAGTTTTTAGGATCTATGCTTCTCGAGGAATATCAGTAGGAAACCATTCCCCACAACCCACAGCATTTCTCTGTGTAAACAGCTGTCCTCATCTTAAGATGTAAGTACTCATTTTGGTACACATGAAACACACAGCTACAGAGAAGTGTACACGTCCACCAGCTGCACTCTGACAAGGTGGAAAGGTGGGACTTTGGAAGGTGACTGGAGCAAAAGGAGCTGTGCTCCTGGGTGGATTCATCCACAGGTAGATTCATCCACAGCGGAATGTGCAGTGGGAGATGAGGCTGGGGTCAGGTTGTTCACTGGGACATGACCTGGAAGGATATACCTCTGTCCCCAGCTCCTTGTTTCTCTCTGTGTCTGCTTCCTGCTCTCCGTGATGTGAGCAGCTTCTCCTCCCAGAGACCTTTTACCATGCTGTGTCTGCCTTGGAACCCACCGACCACACACTGAGACCGTGAGCTAAAGGTGAACCTCTCCTTCTTTAAGCTGTGACTGTTGGGTACTGTGTCTCAGCAATGTGAGAGGGACTAAGACATTGACCCTCTCATTCCAGTGTGCTGCTCTAACTTTATGGAAAGGTCTGCTCTCTACAGTTATCTTTTTGCTGCTTCATTTTGGTTTCATTATTCTGGTTTAGGCTACATGGTTCCATCGCCTCTTATGTCATCTCGCAGAACGTTTCAAGCCCTATACTTCCAAGGTATTCTGCAGCACCTCAGCTTTAGGCTCACCCCAGCAGTCCCTTACTTATACCCCATAGCTCCCCTGCAGCAAGCACTGTGTAATTCCATGGGGTATGAGGTGCAGGAGGAGAAGAGGCTACTCCTCCACTCTAAGACCTCAATTGATTACTTTGACCATTTCCCACAGGAGATGGTTTCTACTTGAGGCCAGGGCTTTGCTATTTCTCTTCTCTCTTCCCAGTGCCTAGAACAAGAACTAACCTATGTTATGTGCTAAGTGAATCTCTGGCTTCACTGAATGAAGATCAAACCAACACTAGTAAAACACTGCCAAAGCTGTTCAAGTAACCATTTTTCTAAAATTTAGTTTTATTTCCTAATGTACCATCCCCCATAATCTTGAAAGATTATCCATGTTCCTCCTGAAAAACAACTGTTTCACAGAAAATATTTTTTATTTTAAAGAGAGTAGTAAAAGAAAGAACAATAATGACATACCAACATCACAGACATAAACAAAACAAAGCAAGAACATTAAAAGTGATACAGTTTCAAAACAAAATGATAAGAATTAACAGTTGTTGTTATATTACATATTTTTATCTTCAGCTACATTGCTCAGATTACCAGATGTAAGAATGGAAGACTGTTTAAACCACTAATGAGAATAAAAAGTAATTATTAAATAAAACATTGGAGATAATACAGAGTTTCACTAGACAAGATGGTAGGAATTCACCAGTGGTTGTTCTACTGCATATTGTTGTCTTCAAATCAGTTGCTCAGATTACCAGATATAAGCATGCAGAATTGGTCAAAATGTAAAAGATTTTAAGTATTAACTGTTCCTTTTAATAAACCATCAGATATCAACAGTACAGTTAATCCAGCTATATATATATATACATATATATACATATTTATATATATACACACACATATATATATATATATATATATATATATTCCCTTCCTTTCTTTCTTTTTCTTCTTTCCCTGATCCCAATTGTTCCTTCCTTTGAGCAATTTCTTTCCCTTTCTTAATATCTACTGTACGTTTTGGGTTCCATTTACTCTTTCAGGTTCCTACATTAGGGAGACAATATGATGTTTACACATGTGGGTCTGATTTATTTCCCTTATGAGTATGGTCACTAGTTTCATCCATTTACCTCTAAAAGCCTCAATTTATCTTTTCAACAACCACAAATCTATACAGCAAGCATCGTCTTAATGTTAAGGAGGATAAGCAGAAACACCATTTTCTCCTTCTTTCTAGATCAGATTAGTTTTCTGCACCTGGGTGAGCAGCAACACCCCCCCAGTCATTATAAGGCTGCCTGTCTCACTCGGTGTGATTCATGCTCCAGGGTGTCAGCGAGGTCTCCATCATGATTATCACTTCCCACAGTGCCACACACGAGAGGGTGATGTTCTTCACGTGGTGTGTTTATCCCAGCAGATAAAAGCCAGCGTTTCCACTCCACCTCCCCTTCTCCCACATTGGTGGCTCTGTTCACCGCGTCTTTCGCACACAACTGAACTTGCCCAAGGCAGAGATGCAGCCTCTCCTGAGCTTGACTTTGCAGTGAACTTGAACATGATTAGGTACAGGAAGTAACTTTTGCCCCATGGCATCCTCCTCTCCATCAGCACCTGCCACACCCAGCTCCTGTTTTCTGAGTCTCATCACTTCCCCCTCAGGGCTGTTCACGAAGTCCTCTCTGCTCATCTTCCTCGGTGCCTGTCCCTAGGGCTCCAGCTGCCGGGTGATCCTGACCACACACTTCCCTCACACAGCTGACAGGCACAAGTCCAGATGGTTTTCTCCAACAACTGTTCCTAACTGCACGAAAATTCTCCCAAGATTGCAAATCCTTGATGAGATCAGGACCCGACATCCTTCTGTTTTTAGCAATAATTTCCCAACATTTTTCCTACCAATACTAATCCCCATTTAGGGGTTATTTCTTCTTTGGAATATATTTTATATTAGAAATTCTTGGCTATATTTTCAGGAAAACAGCAACAAAAAAACTCAGAAAAAGCAAAGCTATACTGAAGTTTAAATTCAAGAAAATGTCAGCTTCGATTTATGATCACTGCAAGTTCATCTTTCCTCTTTCAAAATTTTCCTGTTACTGGGGCAGAAGAGGCAACCCTTGACATTTAGTGAGGGACTATATGGAAACTTTTCTGAGCTTTCAAATATGTGCTATACATCATCAAATGTACCTATGGTGCTTGTGTTTTATGAAAGAAATCTTCCTGCATACTCACCTCTGCAGGAATCCTGGGATTCAAATTTTTCCCTTCCTGTAGCTTGTCATGAAAAGGCATTAAGAAATTAGTTAAAATATGGAAGGTTTTGCTTTAGTATTTACTTTCAATAGAATTGCATAATGGGATTTTTTAATGTTTTAAAGCTAAAAACAAAATCCAGGCTCTATATTACATCATATTCTCTTAATCCTTTGGTATATGGGAAAATAAGAGAAGTAGGAATGTGTTCTGCTGGCCAAAGCAGAGCAAATGCCAACTCAGTTAGAGGATGAAGCTCTCCATTCCAACTCACCCACTTACCAACTGGGTGACAATGAAGAATGCATTTGAATTCTGTGATCTCCTGTGTCCTTATGAAAAGGTGGTATCCGTGTGCCTCGATGCAGGTTAAGAAGACTATGACTCAGCGTATTCAGTACCCAGTGCCACATGTGCCTTGGAGGAAATAATCAACACAAGACAGAAGGAAGTCAGAGCTATCTGCCTGTCACCCCACCCAGGAGTAGGTAGCTCAGGGGTCACATTTGGGGTAAAAACCATTCAGCTCAGAAGTGCTCCCCCATGGAAAAGCATTATCGGGATCTGACTAGTCTTCCAATCTTCTTGGCAAGTGTATGGTGAAGGTTAAAGGAAAATAGACAAAGTATTGTGGTATACAGGGGTCTAGGAATGTCAGAGTTCTTGCAGCTAAGACTCTGACTTCTCTGACCTGGCCACTCTTTATTTTTCATCATATAAGAGGATGTGTGACAAAGTTCAGGGAATAGCTAAGGCAAAAGGTACAATAATGAGCAAAGCCTTGTGAAAATGGATCAAAGACATTTCAACCAGTAAATCTTTGCTTAATGAGAGAGCTGTTTTATCCCTAAGGATAGCAGCTGTTGCCTTGGATCTCTGAGTGAGACTTAGCGTCCTCAGCTGCAGTGTTATTTGCTTTCAGAGACATCACAGTGTCACAGGCTACTATATGTCTCTACTATGACCATTGGCATGGAGAGTTCTGTTTCTGCATACCAGCTGCTGGCTCATCAGGTGAGTCACTTTGGCCTGGGACAGACTCATAAGTTAATATAGAAAGGCAACTGATTGATTCTAAACCTGCTCAGTGCTGCCTTAGTGTGGTCTCTGTCAGAGCATTATGCTGAACTCCACACTGAAGCCCTTGCTCTAGCACTGTTGCTCTTCAAGACCCTGACTAACCAGACCTCAAAAGTGTATTTGCACAACCTTTTTGTCTGTATATTGCTTTGTATTTTGATGTGACCTTTATGTACATTACATCTTTAAGGTTTGCCTTTGGAAAGTATTCCATTGAAACTATTCTATTTCTTTTTTATTTAAATTTTGTTTTAAAGAAAAACCAGCAATAAAATGATACACAATTTCAAAGCAAGACGATAGGAAATTAACAATGGTTGTTACGTTGCTATTCCTTTTCTGGATATTTTTCCAGAAGCATTGAAGACATCATACCACAGTGATATATGTTTATAGCAGCACAATTTGTCACAGCTAAATCTTGGAAACAACCCAAATGCCCATCAACTGAGGAATGGATAAAAAAAAGATGTGGTCTTTTTTATACAGTGGAGTACTACTCAGCTATAAAGTATCTTATTTCTGTTAGGAGTTTTTCAAAGTTTGTTTTTATGTACACATATATGTGTGTGGGGGTGTGTGTGTTGAATATTTCACACATAAAAAGAATTACATAATACAATTACAATGTCCAGAGAATACAAAACTGATAGCAGAAGTAAGGATGCATCCATTATTCAGTTTTGGAGAGAGATTCTGGGCATGACTAACAGCTTTCTAAGCCTCCCAGAGGAACACATCCATCCATCACCAAGGACACACTACCTCTCTGAAATGTCTGTTCAGAATAAACTGAATTGTGGATATAGGTGATTTTCTTACATCTGCATTTATCTTCAAAGTCTTTCTGTGGGAAAGGCCAATTTTAACAAAAGAATATATTGTATTGATCAGCAATGGCCTGTTTGGCTGGTGTGGCAAGCAATCCCCTAACCCGATATAATTTTACACACTCTGGGTGACTTTTCTTGATAGTGCCATATGATTGTTATGTTGCATGCCGTGGGTCAGTTACTCTCAAGGAAACTCCTAAGTAGGAGATTGGTCTGGGGGAGCACTGGCCTCATCAGTTTTAGAGGGCTTCATGCTGAGTGTGGTATTATGATGCAGGGTCTGGTGCAGGAAGTGGGCTTGGTTGTGACCTTTGAGACTGTCTGGTCCCTGGTCCCTTCCCCTGAGGCTCTTCCCCTGTGCTCCACTTCCCAGCTGCCAGGAAGTGAGCTGCTTTTCTCCACCTCACCCTTTAGCCGTAGTAGTCCTGCACTAGAGCCAGCTGTCCATGTCTGAAAACTCTGAGCCAGAATTAATCGTTTCCCCTTGAAGTTGCAAGAGTCTGGTATTTTATCACAGTAGTGGGAAAACTGCTTAGTACGTGCTGTGTCCTCTAAGACTGAACAGAGAACACTGCTTACATCCTCCTGTGTGTCTTGCTGGGACATGAGATGACCAAATTCCACCCTCTACAATGTGGCCTGCACTGCACAGGAAGGAAAGTGAATGTGGCAAAGTCTACTCAGGACCCAAAAGCTTGCACACAGAATGAAAGTGTATTGCACGAGGCTACTCACCTTCACAGCCTAAATCAGACAGTCCTGATGGCCATGCTGCCACCAGGAGACATGGAACTCCTACAGGGAGTGGGGAGGAAACAGGTGATCAAATATCTGCAGCAGCTCTGAGGACTGACACAGAGAGAAATTATTTAACAATGATAATAAGAGGAGGAGACGTATAATAGGAAGAGGAGCAGCACATAAGCACAGGGTTGGAAGCAAGGCTGAGAGTGGCTAGAGGGTAATCAGAGAAGGTCTCATTAGGATGACAGCACAAGAGTAAACAAGAAAACAGGCTAAACAGGGGGCCGTTCTGGAGGGTACTTGAGTGAAGACAAAACCAGCAGAAGGAGCTAAGGAAAAGCTCAGAATAGTGGACTTCAGGAAGAAGTGTGAAGACAAGAGATTTGAGTTCCAAGACTTAGGGTGGGGGTAGCTTGAAAAGGGACTTGTGGAATACGGCATTTACTTTGGGTAAACAGATTTTATTAGGCATCTGGGCACAAAGATAGCGTGACTAGCTGATATTTTAGCAGTAGGACAGTGGCTGCTCTAGTGTGTGGAGGATGGTGGAGGAAAGGGTTTGTCAAAGCCAGGGGCAGAGGGGTTGACTAGGAGAGCATTTCACTAAGTCAGGCAGGTGAAGATGGAGACCTGAATGGGAACATTTAACATTAGAGTAGCGGCAAATGGCCAGACTTGAGGGTCTGGGAGAAAAAAAGAGGAATTTCAGAGGGCTTCAAGATTTAAGCCTGCTCAACAGAAACAGTGGAGCGGCCATTTACCAGGTAGGCATACTGACCTTTAGCTTCACCGAACAGTGAGAGAATGCTTGACAAAACAGCGGTATCCACTGCCCTTCCCAGAGGGGCAATCGTTACTTGCACTGTGTGTTTCTGTTAACAATATTATTTGGTAGTTTAACTTGCTTTCTGAACTTGTAGCTATAAAATGTTAGCTTGCTTTATTTTCATTTATAATTTCTTGCCTCTTAATGAAGTCCAGTGCACTTGAGATATTTACTTGACAAATAGGAGTCTTTTTGTCGGAAATAGCGATTCAGTTGTTTTGCCCATTCTTCTTCTATTGAATTAGTGTTCACTGTTTTTCAAAGTTATTTATGTTTTTAACTAGAACTGAAAACATCTTCTAGTTCATTGCTTACATATTTTCTCCTTACTATGTTGTCTTTTATTAAAGGTTTATAAAATTTAATGTATTCAAGTCTATCAATTCTTTTTTAACTTGTTCAATTTTATCTCTTACTGACATTAAATCTAGGTTATGATAGGGTTTTCTTATATTTTAAGCTATACTTTTAGAATTTTTCTGTTTATATGTCTCTATTTAAGATCAAATTGATTTTTCTACATGGTATAAATATTGTACCAAGACAGTTGCTCTGCTGCATTCTTTTTCATACAATATTTACCCAAGAAATCGGAGGCTTAAATAAACTAACATTTACCTCAAAGTTTCAGAGTGTCAGGAGCACAGGGTAGCACGGCTGGTTCTGACTCAGTGTCTCTCCAGGGCTGCAGTTAAACGGGCTGACATTTGAGTCAAACTATCGCTTGACCTGTTGCTGTTGACAGAAAGCCTCACTGCAGCCACACAGGGTTTCTAGAAGGCTACCTGGGTGTCCCTATAACATGGCAGGGAGAAAGAGAGAGGGAGGGAAAGAGGGAGGGAGAGAGGGAGGGAGAGAGAGAGCGAGAACGAGAATATAGGGCATAGTTTTAAATCCCTGTATTTTTAAATCACAGCCCTGATTTTCAGTATCATTTCTCTCGCATGTCACACTTGCTCACGTGGGTCTATCTCCGGCTGCAGAGTTCTGCTTGTGTTCTCCTGCATCCACCCACTCTGCTGTAGTCAAACGGGTTTAGGATAAATCTTTAGACATATTGAAGCTAGAACTCCGCACAGGACTCTCACTCTCAGGAAAATGCCATCCTCTGTCTTCCTCCTTTTCCTCTCCTTCCTTCCTCTCCTACTTATCTCTTCACCTTCTCGTCCCTCATGATTTAGTCACCTTTTGAACTTTCGTATAAATTTTAGAGTCTTGTGATCTCTGCTGAAGAAGCCTGTTGAAATTTTGGTTGAAACTGAACTGAAACTAGCTATGAATTTGGAAGATCTACTGCTTAACCTTGAGTTTTCCTATTTCTTATATGTTGTATATTTAATTTATTTGTGCCTACTCTGATAATTGTAAACATATTACTACAAATATCTCTGTAGAGCAATTCATGTATTATCCTGATTTATCCCAGTCGTGCCTCTGTTCATGAACTTAATTTTTTCCATGATTTTGGTGGCAAACAGAATTGGATAAAAACTGAATTAAATCCCATGGTTAGGTTCAATGAACTTACAGGGAAATTTGATTTGGTTCTCTTCCAGTTCTGTTTGTGACAAGAATCATGGAAAGGATTGAGTTTGTGAACCAAAGTGCCACTGTATTTAGATTCGTTTTCTATCCACTTAATATTTCTGATTGCTCCATCAAACAGGGTTGTTACATTCAGTGATAGGGGCAGCGTGAAAAGCTAGATACCATACCGTGTCTCATAATGCCCTGCACTAGGACAGCCCACACTGCCGGGAGAAAACTTCCTTCCAGAGAGGATAAAAGGTTGAGTACCTCTCCATTCTGAAAATACATGTGCTTAATCACCTTATCAACTCTTCAAACTTTCCTCTCCACTCGTTTTAATTCCTCACTCCGAGTTTTGAGTAGCTCCATCTCCACCGATGATAAAGAATGTCATATGTCCACCACAGGACTTTTGTGAATTTTTGCAATTAGTTAGCATTGCAGTAAATATCTTGATGACAGGAATTATACCTAGATACGCCCCACTGAATAATTATTAACTACTGTAAATATTTGAATTATATTTCCTTCTCATATTTTCTATAGGTGTTGCTGTTACAGAATAAGAAAAATCTATATTAGAATGTGTCAGTTACAGCCAATGCACATTTTTAACAATGTCACCATATGCACCTGTGTACACACACACACACACACACACACACACACACACACACAATCTATGTTGAATTGAATTTTCTTGCCAGATACACATAGTGCTTTGTTCTTGGGGAAGTTCTTCATAAAGCCATCCTCAGATAATGTATTTTGTATTGACAGTGCAGTCGGTCTGGTCATGGTACATTAGTTGCCACAGTATATGCAAGAGGACAGACCGTTATTGTTTCAGTCTGCACTGTTTGAATACACACCTGCATGCTCATTTCATGAACTGACTTGTAGGATTTGACTAAAGTACCTGCTTTTGCATTCCAGCTCTCTTGTGAACCTGTTTGAGCATAACTTACCTTAATCTGTCTTCTGAACTCCCACAGAATTTACTTGGGGTTTATTTTATGACTGGATCTTCTGGTTTAAGCATCTGTCAATGAGCAAACACACTCCGGGGTTCCAAGTCCACCCTCTCTCTCAGCTCTGTGTGCTGTGCCTATTCAGCACTGCCTGCACCAGAGTTCTGAGTGTGTGGGACGCACCTCTGTGGGGTGGTTTCTAAAGAGCAGCACAAGCCCCATCCGGATCATGTACGAAGCAAGCATGCTCCATGACTTAGCTGGAAAGAAGCTTAGCTCCATCCTCGCTGGTCCTAGGGTCAGAGATCCCTTCATGGCTCCGTCACTGGACCACACACAGGAGAACCTCTGTTCTTGTATGCTCCAGACTCCCCAATGCTGCCTTTCAGTGCTCTGTGTTGTCTGATATCTTCCTATGGTAGACAGAGCCTTCTAACATCCAGTCATAAGATAACCATTGTCTTCAAATAAGGCCACTTCAGGTCTCTGCATGAAATTCCTCCACCAGATTTGCTGAGTACTAGTCCTGGATCCCTGCCAGAGCCTCTTGTCCGCTGCAATCATTACTGACTCTTCAGAAAGCATCTGGGTGATTGGATATTCACAGCCCAGGTGCATTCCCTCCTCGGCAGCCCTTGGTAAACAGTGATTGGTGTTTCTGCTCTAGGATCAACGTACACTTAGATTTCTTGTACAACACCTTGTGAACACTCACAGTAGGACTCCATACAGCAGTGAGGTGGTTTGACCCAAAGCCAAACAAATCTAGAGTTTGCAAACTTCCTCCTAGAAGCAGATCAAAAAGATAATAATTTCTTATGCTTGCGAGGATGTTCCTTCCATAGGACTGCTGAAGTTCTCAGACTAGAGTGGGTGTTGAGTTCAGGCTGGGTTTATTCCTCACCCTTGGTCACACGATGGACTCTGGTCCTTGTACACTCCTGCTCTTCTTCTTCAATGAGGCTGTTAAAATGACAAGTCACTTCCATGTACTAACTCATGCCAGGAAATCACTAAGACCCAGTCTCAGCACACTAGCCTCTCGGAAATGCTGGTGTATATAAAAAGCCCAGTGAAGAGATATGGAAGTAGGCACAGAGCCATCCTAAATGAACACCCACTGAGTTTGACTAGTCGCAAAACAGAATGAAGAAGCAATTACCTAAGTCTGTGTGATTTTCAGTCACCCTGGGCCTCTTGCAGCTCTTGCATAATCTTCTTATACTAGGTAAATGGCTGAAGCCATCAGGCACCCCAAAGTATTCTATCATCAGTATTCAATGCCAGTGAGTTCTCTGCCTTAGTCCTTGACAACGTGGTGTGACAAAAATGGAATTTGAGGATAGCAATTCTCCCTCTACAATCGTCTTCTCCATCAGAGAAGTGATTCCTTGTTTCCATCCTAGACTTTTATTTTGCTTAGTTTTTTACAAGAAGAAAGCTTAGGCCATTCCAAAGGCCTCACGTACTGAAGAAAGGGCTGACATGGTTGTTTTCTATGTGGGCAGGTCTGCTGCAGAGCTCCACTCAATTAATTCAAATTATGTTTTCGGGAATCAGTGAAGTGACTATGCCTTCAGTTTCCTTTCTATTTTGCAGCTGTCAAGATAGATTTAAACAGAAATTCCATACAGGTCTTTCATTTCCTCCTTGAGAAGTTTTGTAGTAAAATACACACCACATAAAATATACCATTTTAATTCTTTCGTATATACAGTGTATTAGCTTTAAGTATAGTATAACACAATCAAACATGAGTATTTTCCAGAGTGTTTCAGCAAATGAAACTCCTTACCCACCGAACAGTAATCCCCTATTCCATCTTTTCCTCAGGTCTTCAGTAATATTTATTCTTTATTTCCCTTCTCCATGAATTTGCATATTTATACAACAGAGTAAGGTAGAGAAGTAATCATTAAGTGGGATCATAAAATCGTACGCCCATTTTTTTTTTTTTTTTTTTTTTTTTTTTTGGTTTTTCTCTGGTACCGGGAACCGAACTCATGACCTTGCGCTTGCCAGGCAGGCGCTTTGCCACTGAGCTAAATCCCCAGCCCCCATACTCCCATTTTAAACCCAGTTTTCAAAAGTTACCCAAACTACTGGGCCTGTTGAAACTGCTGACTTTTTTTATTTCCCATTTTTGATGGTTTCCTGCTTTTTTTTTTTTGAAAAAGCAAATCATCTACTATTTAGCCTGTCCATGACAAGTGAGTTATTGTATTAATTACTCACTCCTGAAGATTGTGATTTTCCTCAAAGAACAAAGATATGCAAGATACTCAAATTTTGAGATGCTCACAATCTCTTGTCAGGTCCGTGCCAGTGGCTTTATTGAGTTGACTGTGTCTTCTCATGGCCCTAGGACAGACCCTGGGTCTCCTGCGCTGCTACCATCAGTACCATTTCAGGAGTCGCACTGGGAGAAATTTTAGCGGCCTCTCTGAGCAATCTGCTGAACTCCACCTTTACCCCTGCCAATAGGGAGTTGTCGCAGGACTTGAGAAGTTTGCATCAACTTGGAAATCTGCTCTGAATTTAAGTTCAGTGTATCTCTTACACCGGTGAGTTTGCACAATAAATAGGGGACATACCTCCCCAGTTGTTGATTCTGAGAGACCATCCTTGCTTGAATGCATGGAATCTTTGATGATATTATGTCCCAGCTCTTTAACACAAACACTTACACATGCTGTTGTAGTGTGGCCATGACTTTGCATGATTTTTGCCTGATCATTGATAATGAGTGACTTTGAGAGCGAATTTTGTTTGTTGAGCTACCCCTAGGATTGACATCACATTTTCCAGATATGAGAAAGACAGCAATTTCGCCTTTCTTTTCCATTTCTCTTCTATTTTACCTTCAGCTCTAGTTTTCATCTCATTTAGATTTAGCTTTTTGAGAACACTAATTGCATTTAGCCAATATTATTTACTAACATGTGCCATCTTTGGAGTTGTTTCTCCAACCGTCGATCCACACCTCTTGGACTCCGTCTTTTCCAAATTCTACTGGACAGAAATAGTCACTCAGCATCGGCCACAAATCCTTCATCACCAACACCACACACAGAAAACATTCCTCACAGCAAACTCTCTTTATACTTTCTTCTCCTCCTCATACTTTGAACCAGCAAATGTCTCTCCCTGTTACTCACAAACCTGGTGGACAATCCTACACAGGAATTCCAGGTCCTTTGGCTCTGAGGGTCATGTACAGCAGCAGTAAAAACTGCATAATGTCCACGGTGGACCTGCCCCTGCATGCTGTGCATCTTTTGGTCTGTTTGCTATCTGTGGTCCCACAAGGCGGAGCTCTGACTTATGTTGCTTTGTAATTCATGGGGTACCAAGGAACACAGGGGTTTATGCACTGTTCCTCAGCAAAGTTATGGTTGATCATTTAGGCTTCAGAAATCAGGTTCTTACTTTCCACAAAAAAACTGTCTACATGATTATCCATTAAGATTGAACTGCAAATATAAACTGACGGGAGACAATTTATATTTTATAATATTGACCTCCCACTTCTAAAAATGACATACGCTTCACTTTACTTGGAGCTTTAGTTATTTTAATAATAATATATAGTGATGTAGAAATTAATCTATAATATAGGACATAATCAATATACAACATATCAATATGTGATGTATGAATATATAAATATTAATAAATAGCAAATAGTAAAATATTTCATATGAGTCAATATAACCTATTATGTAATGATATAGCATAATATATACATAGAATAAAATATATAACTATATAATATATACAGCAATGTATATATTTCTGTGTAGAAATCTTGTACACCTACAGATTTATTTCTAGGTATATGATGTTTCTTGGTGGAATTGTAAATACACACACAAAACTTCTTTTGTAACTGCTGATAGTTAATGTTGTATCTGGTGATATTGATAATTTCATATACAGATTCTTACAGTTTTCTCAAGCATATATAAGATGGTACTTTCATGTTATTTGAGCATAATTGTACTAACATTTTCATTTTGTCCTTTAAATCCTTATGAACCAATTTCAGTTTCTTGCCCTATACTATTAAGACTTCAGTGAAATGTTTAAATTAGGTGGTTGTAAGAAGCCTTCTTTATTCCTGATTTCAAGGAGCAAGCTGGCCATATTTTTCAGTAAGCATGATCCCTCAAACTCAAATATCCCTCAAATATTTTTAATATTTTTCCAGATTGCTAGGATGACCCCTAAGATTCCCCTTCCCCCTATACATATTCATAACCTCTTTTCCTTGAACACTGTGGGAGACCTGGAAACAGGATGAATTTCTGTCAAGTCTGATGCACACACATACCACTCCTTAGCCACATCTATTACTGTCACTGCCTACAAGTTCACACTTATTCCTCCAGCCCCAACACACATAGACAGTAGTTTCTGAATTATTAACTTTGATCTTCTTAGAAGATAAATTTACAAACCAGTGTATAATCTGTGTTCTTTGGCTTTACAGTCAGAGTGGCCAAGACAAAATCCTGTTCAGAAAAGTTACTTAGTTTAGTTCATTTTCCCCTCCCCTCCATTCTAGTCCATGAAGAAATTCACTTTGTCAGTCTGATTCCTCGTAGGTCTAAATAATAAAGATCCCAGGACTGTGGAGATAGCTTTAAAATTTATTTGCTTTTCCATTCCTGACAAAATACTTTTGGAAGACCTTAACAAAGTTTTCTGTACCAGGGGCTGGGGATTTAGCTCAGCGGCAAAGCGCCTGCCTGGCAAGTGCAAGGTCATGAGTTCAGCTCCCGGTACCGGAGAAAAACCAAACCAAACCAAAACAAAACAAAACAAAGTTTTCTGTACCAAATTTTTAAAAATAAAACATAAAGATTATATATATATATATATATAAAGATTTTATATATATATATATATAACTGTTTTAATATATGTCATTAAAGCTAGGTAGACTAGATTATTAAAAAGTAAAAGGTAAGTTCATTGGTCAGTCAAAAACTTTAAAATTAACCAAAGTATAGTACAACAACCATTGATAATAACCTACCACTTTTGTCTGTAACTCACTATTATTTGTCTATTTGTTTTCCTGAGAAACTATCTTGCAGATAACAATATGTAAAACAACAACCATTGATAATTTCCTATCAGTTTGTCTGTACTTTCGTAAGCCCCCCTATTACTATGTTATCCTTCTTTTACTCTTTAAAATAAAACAAAAAAAGAAAAGAACTTTAAAATTGTATTTAAATATTGTAATATAAATCTTAAAATCTATACATATGTATTAATAAGAGTACTAAAATTTTTTATTAGATTTTTGCTTAGTTACCACTGAAAAAGTTTAAAAAGTTACAGATGTGTATACATCTCTCTATACTGATCACTTATGAGCGTATTTTAAAGGAACAGAGGAATATTTCTGAATTTTTAAATTATTTTTAGTTATGCTTGACTGCATTACAATTTTTTCTTTTTTTATTTTAAAAATAAAAGGAGGAAAACATTAACAGACAGACAACCTTTTACAAAATAGCAAAAGAACAGTACAGACAATACAGAGTTACAAACAAAGTGGTATGAAATTAACAATGCTTGTTGTATTACATA